>NC_022030.1:65711843-65713517 GCF_000317375.1 Microtus ochrogaster
TGTGTGTGTGTGTGTGTGTGTGTGTGTGTGTGTGTGTGTGTAGGGGTTCCTGCAGGTACTACTGGGGGTGTGCTCACTGAAGATGCGGATGGCAGCACCTCCCAGTCTGTTAGGAAGGCTGGTCACAGAAGGCCCGTGAGGCCACTGCCCCATCCCTCCCAGGTAGAGTCCAAGAGCGCTCGCCCCTTCAGCACCCTCGAGTTCCATTTCAGTGCTACAGACTGGATCCTCCCTCTTGAGGCTGCTCCGCCTGCAGAGCTGACCAGAGGGTTGGAGGGCCCGGAGAGGACAAGGGAGGCCCCTTCCTGAGGGAGGTTTCTGAAAGGGCTGCTGAGACCCTCAGACAGGTGCTTTTAGACTGTGAAAGACAGCGATCCACTGAGGACCTGTCTGTGCTCATCTGGGGTAGAGAAAGGAAGAAACGTCTGTCTTGTTCCAGGGACCTCTGCCCCAGCACTTCCTGTCACTCTCCATCTGTCTCCCTCCATGCCACCCTCTGTGAAAGCTAAGAGCCTGCTGCCAGCATCACTCCTCCTAAACACTCCCAGGGGGTTTCCTTCCCTCATTCTCTCATTCCCCCCTCCATCTTCCCCCCCTCTCTCCCTCCCCTCCCCTCCCCTCCCCTTTTTTGTGATAAAGTCTTCCCATGCAGCCCAAGCTGGCTTCAAACTCCCGATTGCCCTGCTTTAGCTTCCGAAGTGCTAGGATCATGGGTGTCCACCATTAGGTTTGCCTTCTTGGCAATTTTTCAAAACATGCCCTTAGGGGCTGGTGGATCTGAGTTTGAGGGGGTCTGAGTGATATCTAGGCCAGCCAAGGCTACACAGTGAAGCCCTGTCTCAAAAGCAAACTAAGGGGCTGGCTGCTCTTCCAGAGGTCTTGGGTTCGTTCCCAGCACCCACATGGTGGCTCAGAATCGCCTGTTGTGGGACCTGATGTTCCCTTCTGTCATGCAGGTAAACATGCAGAACACTCGTATATAAAATATAAATATATTAAAAACCCAAAACCAACAGAGTAAACATAGGACCGTATGTTGACAACAAAGGCTCTCAGGCAGCATGTCCCCACCGTCCCTCGGCTCTGACACACTCATGGGCCACAGTACTCCCACTAGGTATATTCACCATGTTTCGGGGCCCAGAGAAGTCTCTTTCACTTTTCTTGGGACACAGGAGTCCTCTAAAACACTGTATATCAGCCAGGCAGAGGTGGCACATATTTTTAATCCCAGCACTTGGGAGGCAGAAGCAGGTGGATCGCTTGGGTTCGAGGCCAGCCTGGTTGAGTAACAGGATAGCCAGGGCTACGTAGGGAAACCCTGCCTCAGAAAGGATTCTGTCTATCTAGCCTGTGGGGCTGATCCCGAACACCTGATGTCTAAGTGGGATACCAGGACTCACAACATCCAACAGCCTACCTGGTGGTATGTCCACTGTCTGGGTCCTGGACCACGTCCTTTGGCAAGCTGGGAATCAACCGAGGCTCTTCTTGATGTCCAGCTGGTAACCAGTCTCTTGGCTTGGGATCCATAACTGCTGGAGAGAAGACAGGGCCCAGTACACACCTGCCCTGGAGCCCCCTAGGAGACAACAGGGCCCAGTACACACCTGCCCTGGAGCCCCCTAGGAGACAACAGGGCCCAGTACACACCTGCCCTGGAGCCCCCTAGGA
>NC_022030.1:65713617-65728690 GCF_000317375.1 Microtus ochrogaster
CCCCTAGGAGACAACAGGGCCCAGTACACACCTGCCCTGGAGCCCCCTAGGAGACAACAGGGCCCAGTACACACCTGCCCTGGAGCCCCCTAGGATGTTCTTTCCTGGGCTGGGCTACACAACCATGGAAGAACCGACCCCAGGCCTACATGTGCTGGCTCCCAGGCCCTGATCTTCACAGACCTGGGCTTATTAGCCCTGCAGTTTGGTATCTCATGGGCAAGGGGCACAGTATGGGAGGGCTGCCCCTTCCTGTGCAGCCGCCAGTCTCCTCTCTGCCTCTGGGGAAGCCAGCCAATAGTCATGGGACTGTCTCCCTGGCCTGTTCACATCTCTACACAAGGCTGGGAGGCATAGTTTTTGTTTGTTTTGTTTTTTGAGACAGGGTTTCTCTGTGTAACAGCCCTAACTGTCCTGGAAGTAGGTCTTGTAGACCAGGCTGGCCTTGAACTCACAGATCCACCTGCCTCTGCCTCCCAGTGCTGGGATTAAAGGAGTGCACCACCACCTAGTCAGTCTTTTTCATTTTCTCTTCTTAGTTCTACACTAAGTATAAAGGAACCTATCCTGTATTTCCTTTCAAATCCAGACCGAAAAGTTTTTATTGACCCAAACAAGAAATCCATTTCCAATATGGAACCTAAAGGGTAGTTTTGTTGCCAGTATGTCTGGGCCTAGAACTTGCGGCTTCTGACTCTCTTCTCTGAGGGGCCAGGGCAGGGCTTGTCTGCAGTCGCTGAGCAGTGTGCTGGAACTAGGACCAGGGGACAAAGGCTCAGCCTACTGCATACGATCTGAGTGCCTACTGCATACGATCTGAGTGCACGCACACCAGGCACTGGCTCTACATGGGGAAAACCTCCACTCCCAGCTTTCCAAGGTTACCACCAGGCCAGGAAAGACCTCTAGGCCCTGGATTTCCTGAGGTCTGGGTCCAGGGACAGCACAGTGACAGCAGGAGAGAGGAACAATGGTGAGCTCCCGGGAGCCCCTGCTGAGGCTTTTGTTCCATCCTTCCTGTGATGGTAAATCTTTGTTGTTGTCGTTTATTCTTTTATGGGTGTATGTGTGCGCCCGAGTGTATGCATGTGCACCATGTGAACACAGGAGCCTTCAGAGGCCAGAAAGAGGCACACAGACCTCTGGAACTGGAGTTTACAGGGGGTTGTGAACCGTCATGTGGATGCTGGGAATCCAAGCCATCTAAGCCAGTCCAGTCCAGTTTTGTTTTGTGTTTTTGAGACTGGGTCTCCCAGGCCTGGAACTCACTATGTAGACCAGGCAACCGCGACCTGCCTCTGCCTCTCTAGGGCTGATATTAAAGATGTGTCCTCCATACCAAGCTGATGGTTAGTTTCTTCTTTTATTTTTTTTGTAGTTTCATAAGATGTATTTATTCTTACTTTATGTGCATGAGTGTTTGCCTACATTTATGCATGTTTACCACACGTGCACCTGGTCGCCAAGGCCAGAAGAAGGTGTTGGACACCTTAGAACTGGAGCTACAGACAACTGTGAGCCAAACCTAGGTCCTCTGCCAGAGAAGCAAGTGCTCTTAACCACTGAGGGATCTTTCCAGCCCCAGTTCTTATATTTCAGTTGCCAAAAATCTTTTATTGAATGGATAATTATAGAGGCTATAAAATTTAAAATGTTTTCCCCATTTTTGACAACCGATGCCTCTCAGAATATAGTTCTATAGGCACATGAGTTTTGTGTTTTCGTAATTTCATAAAGCCATGATGCCTGGCATTTTGGTTCACATTTCCAGGGCCTGCTCACAAGTGGAAGGTCCCATGTGGATAACTGTAGGTCTGCTCATGAAGTTCACAGGCTGAACTCCCACAAACTGCAAAGCAGAGTGTAAGGGCTTGTGAGCCAACCTGTTCCTGTCTCAGTGCACAAAGTGGATGCCGTTACCTGGGCCTAAAATGAAGGTTCTGCCTTGTTGAGAGGGGTCTCCTTGGAAATCAAAAAGTGGGCTAGCTACTGCCTGCCACAGGCTCTGACGGCTTCCCAAAAGCATGTTGGACTTTATGTGGGGGCTCTGTCCTGAGGAGGAAATTTCTTCATCTCTTTTCATTCCCAATCTTTGATAAATTTCTCTCTCAGGATCAATACAGAGACAAAGTCTCTCTGCGTAGCCCTGGCTGTACTGGAACTGGCTCCACAGACCAGGCTGGCCTTGAACTTGGAGATATGCCTGCCTCTGCCTCCCGAGTGCTAGGATCGCCATTGCCTAGCTCTGATGGTGAGTTTTATTACCAACCTGACAAGTCTAGAATCCTGTGGGAAGGGAGTCCCAATGCGGGCCGTGTCTAGATCAGGTGGGCCTGTGGGCGGGGACCCTTGATTAATAGGAAACCTGTGGGTGGAACCATTCCCTGGGCAGGCTATCCTGGATGGTATAAGGATGCAGAAAAGAAGTGAACACTGGCATCCATGCATACTGACTGCCCTCTGCTCTTGCACGTGGGTGTGATGTGACTGGTTGCTTCCGGTTCCTACTGCCTTGACTTCCCCACAACGATGGTTTGTAGTCAGAAACTGTGAGCCAAATAGGCCCTTTTCCGTTAAGTTGCTTTTACCCAGGTATTTTATTGTGGCAGCCAAGGCTGCCCTCTTCTCTTGTCCTTCTCCCGGCACAGGGCACACTATAGATTCTGGGGCCCCACCTAAGAAAAAGGGCCCATGGACAGAGCCAGGATCTGGAGGAAAGGGCATCACCAGCACACACAAGCAGATACTGGGGAGACACACTGGACGGGGTGCCTCGTCCGCAGTGAGTCTATTTCAGACAGTGCTGGGCACCTGAACCCCGCATCTGCTCACTCTGTGTGATTTTTTTTTTTCAAAGGTGAGATCTCAGGACACAGCCCCAGCTGGACCTGAAATCCACTTGCTCTGTAGGCCAGTCTGGCCTTGAACTTGCTGCAACCCTCCTACCTCTGCTTCTGAGTACTTGGAATACAGGGCCTAACTGGTGTGCGGTTGAAACTCAAGTTATGTGCTGGTGACTGGGGAAGAACTTTCCTCAGGCCGACTGACTAGTATCCAACGGGAAGAAATAAAACAGTGGACAAGATGGGGCAGGGAGAGCTCAAACCATCATTCCCTCAGGCCAGGGCTGATGAGAGCTAGATTCTCCTTAGACCCCATAAGAAGGGGCAGCGGTCAGTGGATTAATTGACATTAGTGTACTCAGGGGCCAGGTGGCTGTGGATGGGCCAGGATGCAAGAACGGTAGAGGAGAGGTGAAGTCTACACCAGGCGTAGAACAAATGCAAACCAAATGCCTCAGTATCAGAGGCCTGGCTAGCAGATGGTGACAGAGATGGGCTGAGGCTCAGTGTAATGAGACAGACGCAGAAGTGGGGGGCAGCGGAGAGCTGGGGACCCAGACTGGCCAAGTAATCAGATGGGTTAAGGAGCTGACTCTTGGAAGACCATCCCAGCACTTGGAGCAGGCTAGCAGGGTGTGCTCATCCGGAAGAAATGGCTACCCCAGGGTCTGGGGTGCAGCTGCTGCCATACTAGGCGGAGGCCCTGGGAACTTCTCCTGACTACCAAGGCGGAGTGCCCCGATGGAATTCATGGAAGAAACTGGAATCTGTTAGGGCTGAAACGAATTCACATTCGCTTGCTTTCCTTCTCCATCTGTCTCTGTCCCCCTCTCTCTCCTCACCTTCCTGAACAGGATCTGTGTAGTCCTACTGCCTTCGCCCTGTGGAGTGTCCTGGGATGACACACCAGTACCACTACACCCTTAGTCAATATCAATATTGATTGTGGCAGCTGCCACCGGCGCCACCTCGTCATTTCTACGCACAAGCTCGAGTACCCTGGACCCTAACAGCACCATGACTCTATATGAAAGACAGGAAGGGGTGCTGGTGGTGTGGCTCAGTGGTAAGGCAACCTTCCTGGCATGTGTGAGAGACCTCATCCTCTGCATCAGCAGGACCAGCAGACGCCCTGGATGGCCCAGCCCATCCCTCACGGTGACGTCACACCTAGTGAGATTTACGACTAACTGCAAACGCAGGCCAAATAAACCAGATAACCACTGGCCAGTGACTTGGCAAAAACCTCTGAAGATGCCATAACCAAAAGGACCCTTGAGTGTCCCCCTCACCGCAAGCCATAGGGACCTCCCTTGGGCTCAGTCACTAGCGGGTTCCTCAGTGTCTGGGCACAGGAACCTTTGACAGATCAGGTCCTCCTGAGATGGCATTTGCTATTCTGTGGCTTTCCCTACTGGAATGGAGGTTAGAGTCTCATCTGGCAATCGCAATCCTTGCAATTTCCTTCTGAAAATTAGAAAAAGAAATACTCTGTATACTTCTGATCCAAATGCTTTTTTCTCCCCTCTGGCATCTAAAATACACTTTCAAGCCCCACCAGTTTCAGTTTGACTCTACTTGACTGGGTCATTTAAACTACATCCCAGCCCCAGGGCTGTTTGTGTGTCTAGCTGCACATTCTGATGCCATGGAGCCTGCAGACACATGGCTGTATGTACCCTCAGCATGACACTCGGGGTTGCTGGAACCTGGTCATGCTGTATTGGGATGGTTTAGATAGGTTTGGGAATGTCCCCTGAGGTTCATTTGGCAGTGCAGAGGTGGTGACATCTGTAGATATCAGGTCTAGGGCATGGCGATTAGGTCATGGCCGTCTCACCTCCTAGGGAGGGTGCTGAGGCAATCATGCTGGGAATCTCATTGGTCCCCTCAAGAATGACTGCCATGAAAACAAAAGAGCCAGCCTGGCACCCTTGGATGCTGGCTTCTTGTCTGGAACGCCCATCACAGTGCTGTTGACCATGCTGTGATAACCAATGAGGCCCTCGCGAGAGGCTGAAGCAATGGAAACACCGGGTCTTAAATCTCCAGTTTCCTAAACTGTGAACTAAGTTAACTTATTCTAAAGTACCCAGCCCCAGGGGCTGCAGAAAGAGTTCAGTTGGTAAAGCATTTGTTCTGAAAACACGAAGACTGAGTTCAGTGCCCAGCACCCACAGACACACCAGGGCACAGTAGTGTGCACATGTGATCCCAGTACAGGGGAGGGAGAAACAACGACCTTTGGGGCTTGCTGGTCAGCCAGCCTAGCTGAATCAGTGGGCTCCAGAATCAGGGAGAGACCCTGCCTCAAAAAACAAGGTAGAGGGCTGGAGAGATGGCTCAGTGGTTAAGAGCATTGGCTGTTCTTACAGAGGTCCTGAGTTCAATTCCCAGCAACCATATGGTGGCTCACAGCCATCTGTCATGAGATCTGGCGCCCTCCTCCTGTGTGGGGACATACATGGAGGCAAAATGTTGTATACATAATAAATAAATAAATCTTTCAAAACAAAACAAAAAAAACAAGGTAGAGAGAGACAGAGAAAGACACACAATGTTGACCCCTGGCACACATAAAATGAAATATCCAGTCGTAGGTATTTTGTTATAGCCATGGAAAGTGGACTAGGCCAGATAGCAAACTGAGCTGGCTACGCCGAAGTCTCCCATTAAACCAATTTCCAGGAGCTGCTAGATGTGAGCGGTAGACACACTGCTTCAGCAGGATCTGAGAGACAAGCCCGGCACCCCTCTGTCAGTGTGGACTTCTGTGATCCAGAACAGTGGCTGAGGCCAGGCTGCTTCCTAGGAGCAGACATGCACCAGCTGTTACTTCACTTGGATTCTTGAACAGGGAGCTCAGGCCCCGCTCTGCACCCACAGGGTTCTTACATGGAGAGGGTGTGCCACGCCCAGCAGCACTAGGTTTGCCCTCTTTGCGGAT
Source organism: Microtus ochrogaster (assembly GCF_000317375.1). Classification (NCBI taxonomy): domain Eukaryota; kingdom Metazoa; phylum Chordata; class Mammalia; order Rodentia; family Cricetidae; genus Microtus; species Microtus ochrogaster. The sequence goes on from NC_022030.1 coordinate 65,719,408, forward strand.
GTCTGGCTGAGTGGCTGGTAGGGCCTGCAGGCAGCTATGTCTGGCCTGTTGGGCATTCTGGGGAGAAACGAGGTGGTCGCCCAGCCTGCAGAAAAACATGAAACAAAACAAACAATAAATACAGATAGCAGGGAGGTAGCTGAAGCAGGGTCTCTCACGGACCCGGAGCCCACTGATTCAGCTAGGCTGGCTGGCTTGGTGGCATCAAAAAGAGATGCAGGAGGTGGCTATGCCTGGGATTCTTTTGGGAAACGGACATTTTAAAACATACTTTTGTTAGTTTTGCCTTTTGAAGTTAAACAATTGTTACATTTATTTAGTGTGCGCCTGTCCTGTGTGCCCACCCCACGGCACATACACGGAGGAGGTCAGAAGGTTGCTTGGAGCAGTTGATTCTCTGCATCATCTGAGAACCTGCTGACGGAACTCAGATCATCAGGCTTGGTGGTGAGCGAGAACCTTTACTCGCGGGACCAGCTTACCCACCAGCTTTTTTTTTTTTTTTTTTTTTTAAAGATAGGCTCTCAAGTAGCCCAGGCTGGCCTTGAACTCATCACTTGGCTGAGAACTGCCTTGAACTTCTGACCTTCCTACCTCCCTCCTCTAAGTGCTGGGGTGAGAAGCAGAGCCTGGATAAACCACCTTGTTTGTTTGTTTTGTTTTGTTTTTGAAACAAGGCTTCTCTGTGTAGCTCTGGCTGTTCTGGAACTCACTCTGTAGACCACAGTGGCCTCAAACTCACTGAGATCCTCCTGCCTCTGCCACCTGAGTGCTGGGATTAAAACCTGTGCCACCACTGCCTGGCTCTGCAGAACCTTTTTAAAGTGTAGCGACAGAGGCCAGCAGGACCTGTAAGGTGGCAGCTGGACTTCATGCCTGCTAATCCCCTTGTGACTTCACAGCACTCCAAGGGTTAGCATGTGTTGAACACACCAGTCCATCTCAAGAGCTGCAGGTTGCTCAAGGCCCCTCGTGTTTCCACCAAACAAGGCACAGAGCACTTCTCAAAGGATAAGGCTAACTGTGACATCCTGTCACGTCAGCCCTGAAGAGAGGCAGGCAAGCTCACAGCTGAGACAAGTGATGCCTGTTGCTGTACTGGCCCCATGTTGAGGAGATGGATGGCAGTTTCCGGTCCAGCTGACCCTGAGAGACAGGCAAGCACTCTGGGGGCTCTGTGCGTCACCCTGGACAGACAGGTCTCTAGTTGTGTGTGTGACACTGGTCCAGCCGACCCTGAGAGACAGGCAAGCACTCCGGGGCTCTGTGCGTCAGCCTGGACAGACGGGTCTCTAGCTGTATGTGTGTGTGACAGAGCACTCACTCAGCAAGCAGACATGGGCCATGGACTCAGCAGGGGCTTTAGTGAGTCACAGCTCGATGACAACGCCGCCTGCCTAGGGTCACATAAGGGAAAATGACTGCCGATCAGTATCAGCTCCTCCGGTTCAACAGAGACAAGGAGACGCGGAACCATGCGGAGAGACTTCTCAACATGGTGCTGGGCCTGCAGTGAGTTAGAAGTGGGCCACTCAGCCTCTAGCTCGGAGCTGCAGTTTCCTTGGGGGCCAGGGAGGGAAAGAAGGGGGCAAGGTAAAGAGGAACAAGAAAGATGTTTAGATTTGAATCCTGAGGGAGACGAGGAGCCAAATGAAAAACAAAAAATGACATTCTGTGTTAGAATTCCTCTATAGTGATCTTTATTTATGTTTTAATAAATAAAGCTTGCCTGAAGATCGGAGGGTAAAACTAAGCCACTAGAGGCTAGGCAGTGGTGTCACACACCCTCAATCCCAGGATTTGGGGGGACAAAGTCAGATGGGTCTCTGTGGGTTCCAGGTCACCTTGGGCTACACAAGATCAGTGCAGAAACAGATCCTGGTGGTGGTGGCTCACACCTTTAATCCCAGTACTAGGGAGTCATGTCTTTAATCCAGCACTAAAGGGGAATATAAACGGGAAGAGACAGGGACTCGGGGCTCAGTCTGCAGTATCCCAGCCTTGGTAAAGGTAAGACTTCTCTAGTGGCTTGGCTGTTTTGCTTTTCTGATCTTCAGCCTGAACCCCAATATCTGTCTCCTGGTTTTTATTCTTCATGCTACAGGCCCTCTGTGGTCCTGGTGGGATAGCAGGAGAGAAGGGTGGAAGGTCAGAAGGGAAAGGTGGCTCTGGTGAAGGCCCAGAGGGTAGAGGGCAGAGGGCAGAGGCAAAGAGTGAAGGGTGAGTTCTGGCTGGGCTGTTGCAGGGGTCCATGTCAGTCCCTGAGGTACCGGCTGAGGCTGTTATGCTGCCCCTGTAGACACTGGCTGGGGTGCTCTGAGGCACGTCTAGTTGGGCTGGGGTGCTATCAGTGAGTAGGAGGGGGTGAAGACCCCAGACTGGGGCTCTAGACCCTATCCAGAACCCAACACACAGGAGGAAGCTGGGTTATGGCAGAAGGCCAGCCCACTGTGTCGGGGGACAGGGGTGGGACAGTCACTGGGAGGTAGCTGGGTTAGTAACTGTGCAGAGGGCCCTAAGGGTGCCAAGAGTTGGGAACTGTAAAGTCACCTGTGATCCTTGACGTCACTGAGCATTCAGGAGGAAGTCCAGACTGGTGCAAGTAACCAGAGAGCACCTAAGTGTACGGGAGACTAAAGGAAGGAGAAGCTGGGGAGGGACAGAAAGGGGCAGTAAGTGTCAAGATGGAGCAGAGGGCCTCCAGAATCCAGGAAGGTCCGGTAGGCCGACGTGGAGAGGAGCCATCTCTGCGAGGCACAGCCAAGACAAGGCTGAGAGAGGTGGAGTCGTGTGCCTGTGTTTACCTCAGCCTTTCCGTTCTTGATAAAACTTGATAGTGCTTATCAAGAAGAAAATTAGGTAATACAAAGGATGTGTAGAACAGCCCCTATCACAATATCCACAGTGACCACTTCGCGGTTAAATCGGTGTTTAAAAAACTGGCTGGGAACGCGGCTCAGTTGGTACGCAGCCTGCCTGGCAGCCTGCCTGGGGCCCTGGGATAGATCGCCAGCACTGAGTTAACCAGGCATGCTGGCACAGGCCTCTGACCTGGCACTTGGGAGGGGGAGGCAAGAGAACAGACACATGACGGTCGTCCTCAGTTAAATACAAGCTACCTGAGACCCTGTCTCACTGTGGTGGAAGTCTTTAAGCCCAGTCCTAGGGAGGCAGAGACAGGTGGATCTCTGCAAATTCGAGGCCAGCGTACTCTACTTCCAAGCCAGCCAGGGCCGTAGAGTGAGAACCTGTCTTAAAAAACAGGGCACGCACCACCACACCTATTTCGTTTGGTTTTTTTTTCGAAAGGGGAGAAAAAACAAAAGGCAAATATAAACTCCAAAGAACCTGGACCAACGGGCCAGTCTGGCTCTTTACAGTTGGCCCGTCATCCCACTTTACAGTTTGCTTTTGTATTCAACACCATATTATCACATTGTGAGGAGCTACGTGTCATCAACTATTCTTAATGCTCCTACGTATTTCCAATACTGTTCATGACCATAGCTTGGTAGCCAGCCTTCTCTACTGGGCATGTCGATATTTCATCATAATCACTACGGTAACAAGTACCCTGTGCGGGTCTGGAAATTACAGGGTAGAGCCAGTGACCCAGAAAGCCCCAGCCTCTTGAATCTGTGAAACACACATTAACTAAGTGTCCCCAGGAGGCCTAAGATTCTGGATTTGTCTGGAAGCAATGCAAGGTTACCAAGGGGTCATGGTTGTGAGCAGAGTCAGATTCCTTGAGTGTGAATTCAAGAAGCAGAGGTAGGAAGTCTAACGACCACCGTCCCTCAGGGCCCTCAGGGGGCTGCAGGTTTTCTGAACACTGTCACAGCCTTAGGTCACACCAAGCCGATCTCTCCATGTCTTTTCTTGTTACAGGATTTGTTCTGAGTGCTTCTGAGGGTAGGCGTCATAGCTCACTTATTTTTGGGTCCCTAGGACTGAGTTTACACCCCATCAGTCATAGAAATGAAAACAACGTTGAACTTGGAGGTGGTGGGGTGGTACACACCTGTATTCCCAGCACTCAAGGGGTTGAGGCAGTGGATAGTGAGTTTGAGGCCGGCCTGGGCTATAAATGAGACCCTGACTCACTTCATTCTGGCAGAGGGACGTAGGGGTAGCCACTAATTCATGGAGGGGGGGGACAGCAGATCCAGAGGTGCTGGAAAAGCATGCCCAAGGACAGGTCACCTGGCCCAAGAATGAACAGTGCTCCCTGGTCAGTGTTAAATTTGTTAGATCCACGGTCACCTCTGACTGAAATGTCCTTCCAGCATGGCTGCCTTGCTGTGAAGCCAGGGCTTTAGTTATTGTCTAAAAGTTGAAGACTGTTTTCTTTCCCATGCCCAACAGGCATTTCATCAGTTCCTCTTGCTCTTCTGTCCCAAGGGACCATTTTAAACTAGGCTGACCAGTACTCATCTCTTGCTATATTCCAGACCAAGGCAGAAACCCCTCAACTGTGAGTGACGCACCGGAGGACAAGGAAGGCATGGTGACACAGTTCACACTACTGGAAGCTTGGAGGTGTGGTCAAGTGGTTGTTCCTACCTAGTCATCACAGCGTGTGCACATACGTATGGGTACAGTGTGACATTTCAATACACAGACGATACACCATCACACCAGGGCAACCGGCACATCTAAGAGGGTGTTCTTATTCTTAGGAGGTTTATGCTGAGGGTCTGGAACCTTCTTTTAAACAGTTCAGTAAGAAAAAAAATGAAGAAACAAAAAGCTGTATAGGCCAGGTATGGTGGTACAGGACTGTGAGGCTGTCCCTCGGCCACACAGCAAGTTCAAGGCCAACCTGGACCATGTGATACAAAAGGAAGGCCAGGTTGGCGGAGCACACCTTCGATCCCAGCCCTAGAGAGGCAGAAGCAGATGAATCTCTGGCTAGCCTGCTTTACGTAATAAGTTCTGTGTCAGTCAGTGATTCATAGTGAGACCTTGTCTCAACAAACAAAATATAAAACAAGGGTCTGGAAGGCCGGGTGTAGTGGCACAAGCCTTTAATCCCAGCACCCTGTGAGTCTGAGGCCAACCTGGGCTACATAGTGAGTTCCAGGGCATCTGGAGCGACACAGTGAGACCCTGTCTTGAGAAAACAAAACAAACAAGGGTCAGGCAAGATGGCTCAGTAGTTGGTGCTCGCTGCTCTATCAGAGGATCAGGATTAGCGCCCATGTCGGGTGGTCGCAATCCCTCGAAACCCCAAAAAACTGAGAATCCGCTGCTCTTTTCTAGTCTCCGTGAGCACCCCCACCTACACAGAAGAAGTGAATCTCTTAAAAACAGGACAAGGGTATTCGTAAAGGCTGTGCTGGACACACACAGAGAGCAAGAGCGAGAGAAAAGGCGATGTGAACGCCCGAATTCCTTTAGTGGGGTGTTCTCTCAGCTCTACTGCAGGCTGTGCGCGCGAGAGAGAAAAGGACACAATATACTTACCTGTGTATCAAAAATTAAAAACCGAAAAACAGAAGCACAAGGGAGCTAGCCAAGCAGCCCCCAGAGTGCTGACCTATGGCGTGGGAAGTGTCACCCAGCAAATTCCAGAGGGCAATAAAGCCGGGCAAGAGCAGGTGTGGACACTGAGTTCCGGAGCTGTGGCGCGGAGCTCACACGGACAGGTATCTCCACCCTCGTGGCTGCTCAGTGCCTTCTGGTTATCATAAGGTCGCCGCACAGAACAACTGGAAATGTCAAACTGTCCAGTGATAGGGGCTAAGGAAAACACGGTGTGGTTATTAGGAGAAGGCCACTACTGGCCAAGTGGGGAACTGCAGGCTCCCAGCCAGCGCGCTAGGACTGTTCCTGCACACCTGGTTATAGTTTTCCCGGTCCAGGAAAAGACAGGGCAGGCAGGGACTGGCAGCTCAGCCCCAAGCCTTTCAGGAGGCCCAGAGGCCCAGGTGACCTGACTGAAGTTCTATTTTTCTGTCAAGAGGTAGAGACCAGGCTACAGAGAATGCAGTGCCTGGCAGCTAGAAAACGCACATGGCTGCTTTCCCTATCTGTTTTTCCTGTGCTGGGGGGTAGAACCCAGGGTCCGTGCATGCCACGGGCCACATAGCTGCTCTTGTCTAAAGCAGAGCTGCGACACTCCAGTCCCAGCACTGGGCCTGGTGCTGAATGAACACCAGAGGAATGAACGCCAGGGCAGGAGTTCAAACCGGCTGAATCGGCCATGGCTCAGCAGCTTCCTTCTGAAATGACCCTGGCCAGCAGTGGTCTTTGGAGGTAGCCCTAGGGTTTTATAAAGTCACATACTTCTCCTGAAAGAAGCCTAAGTGTGTACGGGGATATAGGACCTCACTTGATTTTCCTCCAAAACTCCTCAAGCGATAAACAAGGAGAAAGGCTTTCCAGAAAGAACACTTTATTGTGTACTTTAATATATATTACATGCAGTTAACCAAAGCAGAGCGTAAGAAAATAGACTCCCATTTCCTGTATCCCAAACTTACACTGGGCACCCCGTTCTGTGGCCACCAGGAGTGACGGGCCGCCGCAGGGGCTCATCCCCACTCCACTGCACGCTGGCCAGGCCTTTCCGCCGTGCCTTCCCAGTGTTGGTCATGATCTGGTGGAAGTAAGAAACAGGTTTGAAACAGTGTGTCCCAGCTACCCAGAAGCTGAGTGGATGAAAGGGGAGAGGTTTCCAGGGACATGAACTTCCAGGCCCAAGGGTACCTGTATTCCTGGCACTTAGGATGCAGGAAGATCAGAATTCAGTTATGTAGCAAGTTTGAGGTTAGCCTGGGCTACATGAAATTCTGTCTTAAAAATAAGTGGGGGTGGGGTGGGGGAGATGGTGTAAGATCAGAGTTCAGATCCCAGCACCCACATAAAAGCTGGGCAGACGGCCGGGCGATGGTGGTGCACGCCTTTAATCCCAGCACTCGGGAGGCAGAGGCAGGCAGATCTCTGTGAGTTCGAGACCAGCCTGGTCTACAGAGCTAGTTCCAGGACAGGCTCCAAAACCACAGAGAAACCCTGTCTCGAAAAACCAAAAAAAAAAAAAAAAAAGCTGGGCAGACACAGTGCCTAGCTTGAAGTCCTAGCTGAGAAATACAGACCAGGGATGCCGGGGTAAACAGGCTAAGGAGAGCAGCCAGATCCCAGAGCTCTGGGTTTGGTGAGAGATCCTGCCTCAGTTTCCTCTCTCAATAGGTGGAGAGTAAAAAAGGAAGACATGTGATATTCAGTGTCAACTTGTGACCTCCACATGCACACACACTATATGAACACACATACGTGCACACACACCATGTGCCAAAAAAGAAAAAGGAAAACCTAGAAACAATAATGAAAACCAAATAAGAGCCAAGTGGTGGTGGTGCACGCCTTTAATCCCAGCACTCGGGAGGCAGAGGCAGGCGGATCTCTGTTAGTTTGAGGCCAGCCTGGTCTACAAGAGCTAGTTCCAGGACAGGCTCCAAAGCCACAAAGAAACCCTGTCTCGAAAAAACCAAAAGAAAAAAAAAAAAAAGAAAACCAAATAAACAAAAGGGGCTACATGAGAGGGTCTGCGCTGCAGGCTCTATGGGAGCACACACGTTATGAGGGGAAAGGAGCCTTTCTAGCTATGCATACAATCACATGTAGCAGCATAAAACTTAAAAAGGCACAGGAAGAAAAAAACAGGTAAGAACAGTAGTTACTGTAGGCTTTGAAGAGAACTGAATTTTTAAAGGTGAGAAGGGGAGGAAAACCAGGCAGATTCCATTTAAAAAAAAAAATCAACATTTTAACCAGGTGGTATAAACCTGTATAAAGCCAGCACCCGGGAGGGAGGCAGACAGTGTATCTCTGTAGGCTAAGGGACGGCCTGATCTACATCCTCTCTGCTATGCTAGCTAGAATTTGGGCCATCCCAAGGAGCTGAGAAACATATCCAGTTTAAGGTTAGCCTGGGCTACTTAGTGAGACTGAAACAAAACCAGTAGTTAAGCTACTAGATAAGGGGCCAGTGCCACAAAGACTTCTTCCAGCCGAGTCTGAGGCTCCTGCTGGCTCGCTGTTTCATGGGAGACCACCCCTCCCAGAGCCTCCCATGGGGTCAGAAAATAAATCACTTATTTGTTTTTTGGATGCTTGAAAACAGGACCCGGCAATGCATCTGGCACGCGGCGCAGGGACCATTCACTAGCCATTCCTTAGGTCAGAGCTGCCCTCCTGTCTGCTGGGCCCGCACAAGGACACCCAGGGACTTCTCAGTGGCCCTGCCTGTGCTGCATCTGTTGATGAGGATGCACTCTTCAAGCTGGATCCCAAGGAAATGCCTAAGGAGCTTCAGAAATTGGCAAAGGGTGTGGCTGGACCTCTAGACCAAGAACAGCTCCATCTGGATTACAGATGGAGGCTCTGCCTGAAGGAAGGTTCTCCCAGGGCAAAATGTGTTTTTTACCATGATAAAAGCGATGTAGCATATGACTTACACAGTCTACCAGTGGTAAAGGTTGGCCAGGCCAGGTGTGCTGGGAGGCCAAGGCTGGGGCATCTCAAGTGCCAGGCCAGACTGGGGTGTATAGTAAGAGCCTGCCTCAAAATATTAACAACAAATCAAAACAAAACAAAAAAACTGAACAAGCTGGGAAGTGATGGTGCACATCTCTAATCCTAGCACTCAGGAGGCAGAGACAGGTGGATCTTTGTGAGTTCAAGGCCAGCCTGGTCTACAAAGCGAGTTATAGGATGGCCAGAGCTGTTACACAGAGAAACCCTATCTCAAACACACACACACGACAAACAAAAAAAGAGAAATTACAGAATCTGTCTGTCTGTCTGTGGTGGTTTAAAAGAAAACGCCCCCACAGGCTCATAGGAGAGGCACTATTAGGAGGTGTGGCCTTGATGGAGGAAGTCTGTCACAGGGGTGGGCTTTGAGGTCTCAGATGCTCAAGCCTGGCCAATGTGTGTCAGTCTCTGTTCTGCTGCCTGTGGATCAAGACACTGAACTCTCAACTCCCCTCCAGCACATGTCTGATTGCATGCCGCCATACTTTCTGCCATGCTGATAATGGGTAAACCTCTGAAAAGCAAGTCAGCTCTAACAAAATGTTTTCCTTTGTAAGAGTTGCAATGGTCATGGTGTCTCTTCACAGCACTAGAAACCCTAAGACTGACTATCTATCTCTATCAATCCATCTATCATCTCTCTCTCCATCTATCTATCTATCTATCTATCTATCTATCTATCTATCTATCTATCTATCTTGTATGTATGTATGTATGTATGTATGTATGTATCTATCTATCTATC
>NC_022030.1:65728790-65759283 GCF_000317375.1 Microtus ochrogaster
TCTTGTATGTATGTATGTATGTATGTATGTATGTATCTATCTATCTATCTATCTATCTATCTATCTATCTATCTATCTATCTTGTATGTATGTATCCATCCATCCATCCATCCATCCATCCATCCATCCATCCATCCATCTATCTCAGCACACATAAAAACAACCTGGAACAGCAGACTCTTAGCTGACTACTATCCACTCCCTCACTTATTACTGATGACACAGTATCATGTCTAGTTAAAAAGAATTCATCTTCTCAGACTCTCTTGCAGCTCGGGGTCCCCTTCTTGACTTACAGTTTATGACAGTAGCTGTCAGCCATCTCATGAACAAGAGACAGCCAACATGTAATTGACAACACTGAGACAGAGGCATAGAGCCGATGAGACCCAACCTTCCTAGTGATGTGTGCACATGGTCTTTTTTTTTTAGATCTGCAAGAGTAGAAACATTTGACAACAATCAGTTACTGCTGCTACCTGTCTATTTGTCTATTTTGGCTCCCTTGTCTCCTCCCCTTATGTCACTTGATGCTGCAATGACCAAGTAATTTTTCAGTTTGCCAAAGACACACTGGGCTGAGCAGAGGTTGCATTTAATTAATTTGAGCTTAGTAGGAAAATTTTATGATTCACGGTCACACAAGGCCAAACACTTAGCTCTTCTAGTGTAGGGATTTACTATGTGGCCAGAGTATTATCAGGCTTCAGTGTGCAAAGAAACATGGAATGTCTGTCTCACGGGTGAAGAGTGGCAGAGTATCATTTCAGAACAGGCCACTTTGGCAGACAGGTTATTACGAGCTAAAGACACTTGAAACAGAGCAGATATAAGAATGGTCACTGACTTCCCTGCTATTTTCCATAGAAATAAGAGATAAAAACTTCATGTGAGAGCTGACTTTCCTGTATCAGGAGAAGACACATTCTTGGTTGGGACGTCAAGGGCTAAGAGAATTCTGTTTAAACACACCTTGTAAAAATATTTCTTGTCAGCTTTTATCTCTCAGTAGAAAACATTACAAACACACCCTAATGCATATTTTAAAAATTATATTTTGTGAATATAAAATAACAACTCTGCTGTAAAGGGAATAATTTATTCTGTGCCAAATATTAATAACCATAGCTCAGGAGCACAAATCCAAGCCAGCCTGAAAGGGGGACATGAGCTTTCACACCAAAAGAGAATAAAGCCATGATTCAAAGGAGAGAGAGGAAGGGAGGGAGGGAGGGAGGGAGAGAAAGAGAGAGAGAGAGAGAGAGAGAGAGAGAGAGAGAGAGAGAGAGCGAGAGCGCCTACCAAAAGGTAGGGAGGAAGACTAACAAGGCGTGGCAGAAAGGGCTTTTCTATTGGCTTCAGACACTATCTTTATCATGGATGAGGTCTTTCCTATGGGAATCAGATATCGTCTCCACCACATTCTTGGCTTTAGGGTCCCTTCCTGGAGACTAGAGAGCTGTGCTAAGCCACACACTCCAAGTTTCACTGAGTAGTCAAGAGGATGTCAGCTGAGACACAGAGGTTGGTGGTAAGTAGCTGTTCAGAGGAAGTAAAGGTCACTAGAGGGGGGCTTTGAGGAGGCTCCCCTCCTCCCTCCGTCTCCTGTGTTCAGGTCAGGATGTAGCTCTCAGCTGCTGCCCCAGCACCATGCCTGCATGCCTGTCACCATGCTCCCTGCCACAGGAATCATGGACTAACCTGACACCATAAGCAAGCTTTCTTTTGTAAGTATCTTTAGTCAGAGTGTCTCTTTATAGCAACAGAACAGTAATTAAGACACAAGGTATGTTTGTACAGAATTCTTTTGTTTAACCAGAATGGGCAATCACCATGCTGGATGTGACCATTGCCATTCTCTTGTAAGCTTGGAAGACTAACTCACTCTCCTACCCAGCATTTGGTGTAGAGGCTGTGAGTTCTGATACACAGCTCTCTGGAGCTAGGGGAAGCATCACGGCTCAGCAGAGCAGGTACCTGGAGACAACTCCCTTTCAGGTCTGGGCATCTTGGCAAGGTGTCCCAGTTGTACCTTGTCTTTCCCCCACCCTAAGTACCTGTGCTGGTTTTAAAAATCAGTAGTAGTTCCAGATATGCCGGAGACTTCAGGCAGGTCTCAGGGAATTCTGTGCTCTGTAGCTTCTGTGTGGATCTCTATCAGGAGCAGTTCACCTGCTTGGTGTCTTCTTCTGTGTGGATCACTTGCTCAGTGTCTTCTTCTGTGTGGATCTCTATCTATCAGGAGCAGTTCACCTGCTCGGTGTCTTCTTCTGTGTGGATCTCCATCAGGAGCAGATCACCTGCTCGGTGTCTTCTTCTGTGTGGATCTCCATCAGGAGCAGTTCTAGCTGCTCGGTGTCTTCTTTTGTAAATTCCATGAAGGCAACTGCGGCGCCTTGACCTTCATTGCCATTCTGCTAGGTAGGGGAAATGGTCTTCAAGACTAAGGCTATGAATCTAGTTTTCTGAGGAAGTGTTCAAAACCAAATATCTTCAGACTCAGCCTGCTAGGTCCTGCCGAAAGCCCCAAGCCATAACTTCCAGACACAAACCCTTTCCAGAGAAATGCCAGTGACCCTTGGTCAGTGAGATGTCCCCACAGCCTCATGGCCCCCAGCTGGCTGATGCAGGCTAGCCAGGGCCAGGGCAGGCCTTGAAGCTGGGTTCTGCTTCTAGTCTAGCCCTCTGCTTCCTGACAGAACAGCAGGAATGAGCCATGTCACAAGTTCCTGCTGCCATGGACCAAGTCGCAGTGGCTACCAGACATTCCCCCTCATGTCAAGATGGACCGTATCCCCTGAACTGTGAGCCAAAACAAACCTTCACTCCCTTGAGCTGCTCTGTCAGCTGCTTGGTCACAGTAAAAGTCACTAGTACAGTTGAGTTTCCCTCATTTGGCATCTGCAGTTGTGAGATGTGACATCCTTTTATGCACCATGAGTGCAAAGGGCAAGACAAGGCCTCACTTTTAAGACTCCTGGCCCAGAATGCACAGGCTGCAGGCTGGCAGCTTCAGGTAACAGGTCTGGGTGAAGAAGAGCAGCTAAGGGTGATTTTATGAATGATGGAAGCATGAGGAATGTGCATGCACCCTTGGTGACTGTGGCTCTGTTGCAAACTGAGCTGTGAATACATTTAAATAAAGATGTTTTCATGATGAATTCCTGAGCTGGCCTGGGGTTAGGGGCTCAAAAGGCCTCCAAAAAATACATGCCTGCTCTGACCCTGGTACCTGTGAACATGACTTTATTTGCAAAAAGAATTTTTGCAGATACAATTAAGGATCTCTGAAATCATGAAGGCCATTGAAGATGGAGGCAGAGACCAGAGTGATGTGGCCACAAGCTGAGGATCACCTGGGGCCACCATGTGCTGGAAGAATCAAGCAAGGTTTCCCCTTCAGAGCTTCGGGGGTAGGCCAGCCCTGCCAACACCTGGAGCTTGGACGTCTGCCCTCCAAAACCATGACAGAAAACATTTCTGCTTTAAGGCAGTCAGTTGTGGTCCTTTGTTCCCACAGCCATGGGAAAAGGATGCCCTTGGTCTTCACCTCCACATAAGCAGTTCTTTCTGTCCTCACTCTGACTGCTCACTGCTCCACACATGGTAATGGACACCAGTGAGATAAGCAAGAGTGTTTAGAACTTTCCTGTGGGATCCCAAACCATTCCCTCCAGAGTTAAAGGGACAGCCATGCACTGGGGAGGCTCTGAGTGTGGACTGTGGTGGCTACTGAAAGCTGCCTTTCGCACTCCACCAGTACCTTCAGCCAAACCGGCAGTCCTAGGATGGTCTGCCTCAGGTTCTGTTTAAAACTGTCAGTATATCGTCATAAGATCTCACGCACAGTAGTATACTATGTAGAGGGGCCAACAAAATTAACTGAGGTTGTGTTTCAGCTTTTGTCTGACAAAATCACAATTAATCCCTTTGCTGGCATTAGGGCACTGTGGAGTTGGAGACACAGACATAGGTGTTATGCCCTGTCTTGCAGAGGAGCCCCACACACTGGCTTCTTCTGGTCACTGGCTTCTGAAGCATAGGATCTTCTGAAGTAGAGACTCTTCTGAAGTAGAGACTCTGAAGAATCATGTCTTCTCTTGGAGAAGTCAGCATGCTCCCCAAGGGAAACAAAAGTCTAGTAACAGTTCAGGACTGCTGCCAGCAACTTGGAGCCCCTGGCTGGTCCCCTCCTGACCTCTGCGAGCATCACTGTACTGATCAAGCAGGAACGGAGCGAGTCTCCACAGCCAGTGGGGCTCTTCTGGTCCATGATACATTCTGAGGACAACAGAGGGTACTGTCCAGCAGACCTTTCCCTAACTGGGTGGCAGTAGCTTGCCTTCCTCCAGTTTTCTTCAACCACTTCTTTCTCTTCTTTCATTCTTGCCCCCCCCCCAGTTCATTTTTCACAAAGTAGCCAGAGTGTGAGTCTAAGTGAATATGTTTTATTTACTTATTTATATTTTGGTAAAATATTTTTGAGATAGCGTCTCATATATCCTAAGCAGGCCTCAAAATCACATGCAATTGAAGATGACTTTGAACTTCTTGCTTCCACCTCCTTTGTGCTGGGATTACAAGAATGTGGTGTTTAGAATGGAACCCAAGGCTTCATGCATGCTAGGGAGGCACTCTACCAAATGAGAACATCCCCAGACTCTGTTGGATATAAATCAACTGAGTCCTTCCTCTATTCTCACTCCTGTCTTAGTGGTGTGGGAAGTCCTTCTGTCTATGTGTTGCTTTATTGGTTAATGAATAAAGCTGTTTGGCCAGTGGCTTAGCAGAATAGAGATAGGTAGAAAAACTAAACTGAATGCTGGGAGAAAGAAGGCTGAGTCAACGAGAAGCCATGTAGCCACCGCTGGAGACAGATGCCTCCCCTGGAGCCCACTGGACCTTGCCAGTAGTCCACAAGCCTCATGGTAAAATATAAAATAATAGAAATGGGTTAATTTAAGGATGTAAGAGCTAGCCAAGAAGAGCCAGAGCTAATAGGCCAAGCAGTGATTTAATTAATACAGTTTCTGTGTGGTTATTTTGAGTCTGGGTGGCCGGGAACGAATGAATGGCCTTTGACTATATCTTAGTTAGGGTTTCTATCGCTATGAAGAGACACCATAACCATGGTAACTCTTATAAAGGAAAACACTTAACTGTGGTGGCTCACTTACAGCTTTAATTCAGTTCATTATCATTATGGTGAGAAGAATGGCAGTGTGCAGGCAGACATGGTGCTGGAGAAGGAGCTGAGAGTCCTATATCTTGCAGGCAACAGGAAGTTGGCTGAGACACTGGGTGGTATCCTGAGCATAGGAAACATTCCTCCAATATGTCCATACCCCCTCCAACAAAGCCACACCTCCTAATAGTGCCACTCCCTATAGGCGCATGGGGGCCAATTACATTCAAACTACCAGACCATGGAAATGAAAAGACTGAGCTGGGATGACCATCGCTGTGGGTGACACAGCAGACATGGTGAAGACTTCTGGCAGTTCCTTTCGTTCCTACTTCTCCCCATCTCCATACACCAGCAGGTCTATCTCTGACAGATCTCCAAGGCACTTCAGGCCCACTGAGAGCAACTGGCTAACATGGACCTTTTCATAACCCAGGCCCCACTGAACCCTGTGTTACTGAAGGCATTAAATTATGCCTGTCCTTCTGCCCCTCCTGTTCCAGGACACCTCTGGCATGTGCACTTACGCCCAGGTATTCTGTGGTTAGAAGCTTCTCGCCTGAGAGTTCTCCAAGCTGGGGCTGGATCAGTTCATCTTTGTCTAGGTCAGCTTCCATGATGTCATGATCCTCCTGTTTCAAAAGAGATGGGGTGAGAGTTCTGGACAGTCACCCAGCCACAGCACCCCCAGAGTGTGCAGATAGCTGCTGGGAAATGCGGACCCAGAAGCTATCTGTCCCTTGCTCACCATCCCTCCATAAAGAAGAGGGGCAGAGCTGACAACCCCTGAGGAAGTTGGGCTCCCAGGAAGTTCTTCCGTGGCTATGGCAGGCCTCACAGCAGGGAGAGGTCTATCTCTGAGAGGTCAATGGATCAAATGAAAGGCCAAACATAGATTGGATCACAGACAACTGGGAAATATTTGCACACACACGTGCCTTATAGGTGGTACACAACAAGCTTGCTCTCTAGTGTCTGCAGGGCATATGAAGACTCTGCACTTTGGTCTCAGTCACTAAAATAAGACAGTGGGCCTGGAGAGACTGCCCAATGGTCAAGTGCTTGCTGTGTAAGCACGAGGAGCTGTGTTCAAACCTTAGCACCTACATACCAAGCTGGGTATAGTTCTGCATATGCTATAACCCAGTGTTGTAGGAAGGAAGAGAGCAGAGACAGAGAGTTGCTAGGGCTTGCTGGCTACTTTGAGCAGAGACAAAGAAAGGAGAGCTCCAGGTTTAGGGAGAGACTCTGCCTCAAAGGAATGAAGGTAAGAGTGAAAAAGACATCCATTGCCCTCCTCTAGCCTCTGTACATGCACATGGGCATACGTGCTCACACATGTATGCTCCAGCAGACACACACACACACACACACACACACACACACACACATACACACACACACACACACACACACACAGAGCGAGATAACAGAACGCACATAACTGTTTGGGAAAGGTTGCAGTAAAATGCGCACACCATGGTGGCTCTGTAGTCTACCACTCTCATGAGTCAACCAGTGGCAAAGGAGATTTCCCTGCCAAGTGCAAGAGAAGCTGTCACTGGAGTGCAGGAAGATGAGACGTCAATAGGACTGGCCAAACAATGCATGGCTGATTCAGCGAAGGAACTCCTAACTCCAGGGAGTAATCAATGCAGCATCCAGTTGACAATGAGAATTTCAATGATTAGACACACAACAGACAGACAACAGTGCAACTCAGCAAACAGAGAAGGTGGCTTTGCTTCTGGGAAAAGGTGGTGGACATACCTCCCCTTGTCCTGTTATCAAGAAAACCCTGGATGCTACATATACAACAAACACACAAGACCCTGGAAGGTGCAGACTAGCTAGGAGTGACATCTGTCAGACTTGGTGCCCAAGAAGCCAGCAACCAGAATGCCAATGGGGAAGACAAGTTCCTCTGAAGCTACATTAAAGGGGAACAAACACTAAGAGTTTAGACATGCTTTAGAAAATAATGACCTTAATGAAACGTTCTGACCAATGTCCAACCTTGCCAGCAAAGGCCTCTGATTCCTGGGCTTCTGCTCTCCAAGACTGATGAAACATCTACATCTCCAGGTGGTGAGCCAGAGAAAGCCAAGCAGAGGGGCATTTCATCTGTGCTGGGCACTGCAGAGTCCCCTACTGCCCAGTAAGTAGATCCAGATGGAACAAAGGCTGCCACTCCCATGTGATAGCAAATTGGTGTCTCTTTGCTGGCATAGTATTGAGGCCAGTGGCAAATAATAATGAGGCAATCCTATCCTTTCTTGTCGAGGGTATTAGTGGAAGCCTAGGAGGGAATCTGGACCATCTACCTATGGCTGCAGAAATAATGGGGGTCATCCATCTGTAACTCAGTGAGGTCCAAAGGTTGGCCACCCTTGCTGCAAGGCTCAAGGTTTGGTGTTGAGTCTGTCCTCAAGTGGTACTGAAATCACTTGCTTTATGTCTGGTCCCTATAAATCAAACAGGGTGAGGATGGAGGGGCAGGGCCTTGCGACAAGGCTACCTCAGAGACACATAAGCCCCACAGAGGCGTTTCTGTCAGCCTGTCCCCGTCCCGGGCCACTGATTGTGGAGTTGTCTTCCACTCCGGCAGGTTCTTGTTTGTTTGCTTCAGCCAAACCATCAGGTAGAGGAAAGCGGATGGTGTGGGTCACCCCGGGCAGACCGAGTTTCTGGCAAGTTCTGTTCAATAGCACCTGTGAACCTTGGACTTCCTAGTCAAGTTTGCTTGTTGCTTGTGTCTCACGATGACTTTAAAATAAATGCCCAGCAGGAAGGTAGGTGGTTCCTTCATGAGTTCAAGGCCAGCCTGGGCTAATAGTGAGATCCCCCATCACACAACAACACACAAACAGACAAAAAAATTCAGTCAAGATTTAACTCTTTGTCAGGTGTGGGGCATATGTCTTACGTGCCAGCAAATGAGAGGGCTGAGGAAGCACAACAGGCTAAGACAGTCTAAAAGGAGGCTAGCAGAGGGGGAGGACCCCAATTGTCAGAGCTACTATGCAGCCAGAGTAATCCAGACTGTGTGTTTCTGGCAGAGCGATAGGCAGATTTAATGAAACAGACCTATACAAATGTTCCTAACTGGCTTCTTTCTTTCCTTTCTTTCTTTCTTTCTTTCTTTCTTTCTTTCTTTCTTTCTTTCTTTCTTTCCTTCCTTCCTTCCTTCCTTTCTTTCTCCCCCCCTCTTCCTCCCTCCCTCCCTCCCCCCCCCTCCCCCCTCTCTCTCCCTCCCCCCCTCTCTCTTTTTTTCTTTCTTTGGAGTCTGGAATCTTCCCATGATGCCCAGCAGTCTTGAACTCTTGGGTTCAAGTGATCCTACTGAGACTACAAGTCTAAGTCATTGTACCTGACTAGAGTCCAACCAGTTTTGACAAAAGAACACTGTAAGACTTGGTAAATAGTAACCACACTGCCTGGGGACAAGGAAGAAAATGTCCTTATGTATTCAGTACAAACGCAGATTTCCCCATGAGTACCTTTGACCTCTGATTGGCTGGATCCTCTGGTACAGAATCTGTGGACACTAAGGGCTGACTGACGACATCACTAGGCTGTGTATGAACAGGGGAAGTGACACAGCCATCTCTGATGAGAATGACAGCTGCCTGACAAAGATCCAGCAAACTGAGCCACATAATGGCTGCCAAGACACCCATGGTTTTCATCTCCACTTCTTACAAACTTGGGGGACTTTTACTATTTGTACAATTTGGGAATACTGGATTGATGGAAAAGTTCTCATCAATCATTTGGGCCTTTCCCCAGAAAAGTCCTGAACATACTACCCCTCCCGATTTTAGGGAAATAGCCTTATGTACCTTAAGGTCTTCCTTATGCCTTGGAGGTTGTGATACACATAAAGAAGCCAGAGGTCTCTTTATGAGGCTATGAAATAGTCTTGAAACATCTGTCCCTGTACTTTCTTAGGAACAAGATAATCAAAACAAAGCAAACTTAAAAAGGTCAACAAGATTCAGTGGGCTGGAAGAGTTGGCCATTGGCCAGATTGCAAGCCTCTTCCCACTGTGCACTCAGACAATTACGTGGCATAGACAGCAACAAAGTTAGGTTAGCTGAAGTTACCTCTGCCCTATGCAGAGACTTTAACTGTTGGGTAAGGAATGATGTAGAAAGATGGCAAAAACAATGAGATGTCAGGACCTCCTTTTCTTAGAAAAGTCAGGACACAGAGCCACCATGGTGTCCTATGACAAAGGAACAACAGAATGCCAGGATTAGACATAAACCAATTCTATACAGATAAAATGTGAACATTGTATTATGCCAGAATTTGAATAATAACTGCTTGAGGATTTCTCTTGGGCACTCTGACCATTAAGAGCTAACTACACTGCTGGGGACACGGCCACCTGCCCAGGCTGCCTTGGAGACTTGGTTTTGGTCCTAGTGTCCTTGTAGTCACAAGAGTTACCAGCCTAAGAACAGGCTGTCATATGCCTCTAGATTCATAAAAACTGGGTTATGGGATTAATGAATAAAATGATAACTGTCTATTAATGATGTCAAAATTTGAGGGGAAATGATAATTCTGTTCTGTCATAGTTTATTAATGATGAATAAAAGATGAGCAAGAGGAAGTGAAACACATGTCCAAAGCCAAAAATGCTATGATCTATGTTTTAGAACAACATGGAATCTATCCCTGCTTACTAAATTCTGTATAAATAAAGAAGCGCTCTGGCTACCAGTCAGTCAGGCTGCAAGGTTCTCTTGACCATGATGTCTGGCTCACTCCATTCCTCGTCGACTCCTTCCATCCCTTCTGGACCTGTCAACCTAGGGCTGGCTCCTGGCGGGGAAGTATGTGGACACCAAGGGCTGACTGAAGGTATCACTAGGCTGTGCAGGGGAATTCTGTGGAACCTTCCACGTCAGATGACCTTCCACGTCAGATGTCCTCTGTAGGTTAAGTCACAAAGAGCAGTATGAAGTGGCCTGGACCTGCAGTGACTGGGACGTCAGCTGCAGACGGAGGGAGCTGGTTGGTGCTGAGAACGAGCAAGGCATGGTGGTGACCAAGTGTGGCACAGTCTTTGAGGGGAGCCCCAAGCTACCTCAAAACAAAGTCTTCAAGTCAGCCCAGGCAGATTGCCACGTCCCGGGCAGTGTACGGTTAACTCCCAATGGTCAGAGTGCCCAAGAAATGGCCTCAGGCCACCTGGCACCTGCGTCCCTGCCACCGATTCCTTGGACACCCAACGGCATGTCTGGATTTAGTTCCCTTGGGTTTCCCCAAAGGAAGAGGAAGCACTGCTCTGAAAATGTGGGTACCCTGTGTTTCTTTGAAGTCATTTTTTGGTTGTTGGTGTTATGGTTTAAATATGAAATGTCCCCCACAGGCTCATGCATCGGGGGCTCGAACCTTACACTGAAGATGCTATTTGGAGAGGTTCTGGGAACTTTAGAGAGTGGGGCCTAGTTGGAGGGAGGCGGTCACTGGAATGTGCTCTGGGGGTGATGCCATGCTCTGGCCTTCCTCGCTGTTTTCTGAAGCCATGAGGAAAGCAGCCGCTGCCACGCACTCCCATATTGATAATACTCTGCGGCACCTCAGCCCAGAGCAATGGAAACTCTGACACCACGAGCCAAAGCAAATCCCCACCTTCTTTCTGTTACTGACTGACTGGTCTTTGTGGATCAGATTACAGGTAAATAATCAGTTCCTAAAGCAGCTAAGGGTCATATGTGGGCCTGGGGCTGGGCTGGAGCCCGAGGACCCCGTAGTGAGGCCGCCTGACCTGAACTGTCTGTGCTGCAGGTGCTGTCTGCCTGGCATTGCTAGAGACGTCAGCCAGGGAGGAGCTAACTGAAGAGCAGGGGATTTTGCTTTCCCAGGCAGTCTCTAAGGGCAGGTCAGAGGCACGGCCGAGGCAGGTGGACACAACCCCATCAGCTTCCATTTGACCTTACTGAGTGGATGCTCACTTATTCAAGACCCTCACCTCAGACATCTTCAGCACTTTATTCCTGAGTGGGGCGCCCTCTGATCTACCCCTCTGATTGGGAAACTCAGGCCTGGAGAGCGAGGAGCACAGAGTGACAGTCTAGCCTTGAGTGTGACCTTCAGCTTGGTCAGGCCCTTTCTGTCTAGGGTTTTCTAACTCAGCCCATAGGGTTCTGTGGGGAAAGCCTGTTTCTGAGGATGCACAGTGGGAACTGCCCAGGTCCCTTTAAGCACCAGGTCCCTGGTGTCTGGCTGTAACTGCTCCACAGGGCACAGTGAGGAAAGGGAGGGAGGGCCAAGTCTGTAGTCTGGACTCCACAGGTTCATTCTCCTCTTTTCCTTGCTTTTGTCTAACAACAGGTTGAGGATCCATTTGTCTAGCCCAGAAAGCAGGCTCTCGTCATTGCTGTGAGGTTTGTCCAGGCCCAGTCTTTACAGTGAGGGCAGCTACATGCACCAGAGGAGCCGTCATCCTGAAATTTCCCTTGGAGTTCCCCAAAGGTAATGCTATCTACAAACCTCGAGCCTGGGGTCACCTCTGGGGGGGGGGAATTTATGGTGCTTGGCTCGGAGTTGAGTTTACAAAAATAGCAACACCTCAGGGATCAAATAGCACGTGCATATTATGTGATTATTTCAGGAAAGTGACTGCTCCTTGGGAACCAAGGCAGCGGGCTCTGCGGTCTGCTGAGTGGCAGGCATGCGGGCCAGGTAGTATTTCACCTCCTCTCCAGGGAGCACGCCGTGGAGGCCTCAGCTGGAAATGGGCATGTGAATCACGGTTTCATGAGGTATTGGTGACACACTACTTCCCTGCCAAGAGGGAAAATGAAACACTCAGGAACAACAAAAGTCCACATTTCGTGTCAAAGACAAAGAAACCCAATGGCTGACCTCAGCCAATACCTGCAGAAGTATTGCTTTACCAGGGACAAGAAGAACACATGTAAGACCCATTTACCTGCAAATCGACCTATATGAATCCATACCTGCCAGTGGCACCCCTTAACTGCAATGACCGCAAAGTGAGCTAGTAAGAGAGGCACTTAAATATTCGGCCAGTTTTGGTTTTTTAAAACTAACAAGTTAAAAGCTTTTTTAAAAATTGGAAGTATTTTAAAAACTTTATGTGTGTGCATATGTGTGTGTGTGCATTCATGCACATGCATGTGCCTGTGCAGCCTCCTTGAGCTGGAATCTCATGTGGGTGTGAACCGTCCTGCCTAGTGTGAGCACTGGGCACTCAGTTTGAGTCCTCTGTTAAGAGCGACACGCATTCTCACTGAGCCATCTCTCCAGTTTCCCCTCCCCCCTTTCAGGATAGGGTTCCACCAGCATAGCTGGCCTGATCCTTCCGCTTCCATATCCCAGGTGCTGGGATTATAGGCATGGACCGCCATACCTGGTGTACATGGTGCTGGGGTTTGCACTCATGGCTTTGTGTTCACTACATAAACATTCTACTAACTGAAACACTTCTTCAACCACGTTCACTGCTGCTCTATTCATAATAGCCAGAGATGGGAAACAATCTAGACGCCTGACAATGGATGGATAAATAAAGAAAGTGGAACATGGCTCAGCCAAAGAAAAATGAAATTTGA
Organism: Microtus ochrogaster; assembly: GCF_000317375.1. Classification (NCBI taxonomy): domain Eukaryota; kingdom Metazoa; phylum Chordata; class Mammalia; order Rodentia; family Cricetidae; genus Microtus; species Microtus ochrogaster. The sequence goes on from NC_022030.1 coordinate 65,741,569, forward strand.
AGGTAAATGGATGGAACTAGAAAGAAAATCATCCCGAGAGAGGTAACTCACACCCAGAAGGACAAGTTATGATCCATGCCTTGCTCAGCCATCATCAGAGAAGTTCCCTCATGTAGCAGATGGGAACAAATACACAGACCTACAGCCAGAAAACATACAGAGAAAGACCTTGAACACTGAGCACAAAAAGGGATGTATGTCTCCATCAAAAGTTCTTGCTCAGGACTCAGGGAGCCCTGCCAGAAGAGGAAGTGGAAAGTGTAAGAGCCAGCGGGGATGGAGGACCCCAAAGAAACAAGGCCTTCTGGACACGCAGGCAGGGGCATACACGAACTGACAGAGACTTAGGCAGGGCATGGGGTCTGCCCAGGTCCGCACCAGATGGAGCCCTAGAACTGAATGAGAAGTGGACAGATGCCCCAATCCCTAGCACAGAAGCCACTTGCAAATGAAAATTTAGTATTTTCCAAGGGAGTCTCACTGGAGAAACTCTTAAGGGTAGGCCCCATATCCAGTGATGGTCAACACAGAACGAACTCAGTGGCTTCTTTTTCCTTTCATGTTATATCAGGGCTTTTTTTTTTTAAGCCTTACATGTCCGTTGCACATTTAGTATGGCTTCCAGTTTATGTTGTTACGGTATCTGTGTGTGTGAACATGTGTGTCTGCTTTTACACGCATTTCTTGTGCTCTTTCTTTGGCTTTTTCTTGTTTAGTTGTTTTGTCCTATTTTGCTCTTTTTGTTTTGTTTTAGTTTATTATTATTCCTTAGAAGTCTATTTGTTTTCCAAGGACAGGAAGAAAGGCTGTGGCTCTGGATGGGGAGGAACGGGGAGATTAGAGGGAGGGGAAACCACAATCAGGATATATTGTATGAAAAAAATCTATTTTCCATTAACTAACAAAACCTATAGTTGACTGTGGTTCCAGCCACACTCTAAAGTTAGTGCTGGTGGAGAAGTCAGAGGCTGTGGGATGCAGAGGAACCCATCACGTGCTGGGAAACACAGGAGAAACATAGGGAAGCCTCTACAAGACACAGCGCCTGTGACAGCAAGCGACACGGGCTGCGTTTTTTGAGTGTCAAACAGCCGAAACTAGCTGGAGCGTGCAGTATGGTGGTGAGAGCCGGGCATTCAGCGAGGACTGCGGCTCAGGTGTGTGAGCACAGGCGGGGCACTGCCTCTCACAGGTGCAGTTCAAAAGGGAAGAGCAGTGGCCCCACGTGAGTGCTGGCCACTTTAGTGCCCAGTGGACACAAAGCATACCACCACCCCCAGGCTAGGTTTACTCTTGAGGTAAGTAAGAGGAAGGGCGCAGGAAACCATGTGCCCCCAATCCCATGCTTCAACATGGGTATGAAGTTTTCACAGTTGGAGAACAAAGCAAAGCCGTAATCAAGGCGCTTTCCAAACACAGTGGTGGGAATATTAGCAGGTGGGTTACAGCAACTTGGGGACGCCCCTGCCATGGGTCTTAGATGCCATCTGCTGGCATTCTTAGCTTGGGGGTGGTGGGAGCTGTGGGATCCTGTGGGAGCTGGAGCGCCAGCAGGATTCACCTGTTACTCATGGTGTTCCCTCAGACACAAAGACGGGCAACGAAAGAGGCTGAAGACAGCAGCAGATCATTTTGCTTTGGATCTGCAACATTCCAACCCTTCACAACCACGAAGTTCTAGTCAGTTAATCAGCTTGTGAAACCTTTAACACAGCTGTGGCTGCGTTCTGGAACTTGAGTTCACAGCCAGATGCACCACTGAGCTGGTTACCTGGTGGGTTTCTGAGTGACTCATGAATGCCCACGGAAGAGTGTTTAAAAAATCCATGTTGGGAAGGAAGGGACCAGTGAACAAGGAAATGCTTGGAGAATAAATGCCTCTTTAGGGTGGGTCTTAAATACCATTGTTGGAGGAATTTTACTAAAATTACTGCCTTTATGTTCTGAGGCAGAATGTACCAGGTTACTGGAGTGCAGTGATAACAATTACTCCAAGAATTAAGAATGCCTTAGGAAAAAAGAAAAAAAAGGCCCCTGAGCTGAGATGAATTGATGCTCTGAAACGAGGCTTCCCCACGGAGTCCGTGATCTTATGACACGACAAGATTCTTACCTGGGGCTTTAGATACATAATACTCCAGACAAACCAGATTCTAAGCAGCTGGCCTGAAAACAGAACTAGGGTTGACCACTAAATGCATTTGAAAACTCAGATTCCTCCAGATAGAGTGCAGGCAGGAGAATGGACTCGAGTGGTTTCCCTAAGACAAGTGAGAGTCTCAGGCATGAATTGAAAGAATTACAGACTTTGACGAGCGTCTGAACTTGAGACAGCTTCTCAGCAGGCTGAGCATAAGCCTAGCTCTTTGTAAACACATAGGAAAGCCCTCCACATGGGACAGCCTGCGAGGGTGGACCAAGGTGACCAGGCTCAGTGTTGTGTGCAGAGGGCCCTTCTCCATGTGTAGGAGCTCTCCTCCCGAGCCTGTGCCAAGGCCTGGGCTGTGAGCGGGCTCTGAATCCTAAAGGGCTCTCCCTGTGGTGCCCAGCTGCTGTAACATCAACTTCTTCATCTACGAAATGCTTCCGGCCTCGTGATGGCCAGTGAGACAACCGGACCAGCTCAATAAGTAGATATGGTTTCTACAATGACAAGGAGAAACCAGGAGACTAGCATCCCCTTTCTGACATCAAGTCTACTGCTTCAGCTGCTCCATTTGCTCAACCATCTCCTGAATTCTAACCAAAAAGGGGCAAGATAGGAGGTGCTGTTAATAATGCCATGGGAGAACAATGTATTTAATAGAGAGACTCCGAGGTGACATGGAGGCTTGACAGGACCGGAAGTGACTACAGCATAAGCTTCCATGAGGTCAGAGGGCAAGGAACTTGCTTTGGAGCAGCTCTGCAGAAACACCCATGGTGTAGACGAGAGGCAAGGGGCAGCATAACTCTTGCTCCTCATACAGGGAGACAATGCCCGGGGTCACTGGGCAGGTGTGCACTGTGGAAATCCCACATTCACCAGAGAGTCCTGACAGTCTTACTGAAGTATCCATGACCCATGTTTTCCTGTGAGGAAGCAAGGAGTTTGGGGAATGGGCAGCATGACTCCTGGCTGACTATTAAATTCTCCCTTGGTGTCGGATCAGAGAGCCGGTGAGACAGTACTTCGCCAGCACCTGCTGTCTGGGACACTCCTCAGATATCCTGAGAAACTACTGGACGACTACAGTGAACTACCCAGCTCCTGAAAGCAGAGCACAGCCAGGGTTGTTCCAGGCAGCTTGTACTAGACCAGGGGTTCTCAACCTGCTTAGCGCCGCCACCTTTAATAGAGTTCCTCATGCTGTGGTGACTTCAACCATAAAATTATTTTCGTTGCTACTTAACAACTGTAATTTTGCGATTATTATGAATCACGTTGCAAATATCTGGTACGTGGCCCCTGTGAAAGGGCTGTTGGATCCCTAAGGGGTCGCAACCCATATGCTGAGAACCATGGTATGAGCCTTTCTGTTATCACAAACCTCAGGGGCTTCCAGACCCTGCAGCGATTCCCACCTAGTCCCTGTGGCCTAGCACAAGGACCTCGGGCTCACTTGGTTAACTAGGACACACACCTGTGCCACCTCTGCTGGCGTTGTAACCTTAGGCTCAATACAAAGGAAAACCTCAGACACAGCGGAGCCCACCGGCAGCTGAGGGTCGGCAGGCTGAGCTGTGATGGCAGCCAGGCAGAGCGCTGGAAGCTCCTCCTTGCCTGACCACAATTCCTTTCCTTCCTTACCCCATATGAGTCCTGAGACAACGCAGGCTGTAAGCCTTGGTAGCAAGTATCTACACCCACCAAGCCATCTTGCCAGCCCATTAAAAAATTATTTACTTTAAAGACAATTTCCAGCTGAGCAGAGCAGAAGAAGCCCCAGCAGCTGACTGGAACAGGCTGGCATAGAGGGACTGAAGGAACAAATGCCCCAGAGACCAAGTCAGGGGGTCCCCACTCCCCAGCCTGGAGGAGGGGAAGGTGGGAAAACTGTCACCTTAGAATCGAAATGCTTCTCCCGCGGGAAGCATGTCCTTTTATATCAGCACAAATGTCATAAAGAAAGAACTGTGATATACTGTGAGTTCTAAAATAATATTCAGATGAACTTCAAAATTATCACAGAAAAAAATAAAGAAAAAAACTCTTCCTAGCTGACCAGTACATAAATAAGTCTTGCCTTGGAACAGCCAGGCTCCAAACAACTCCTTCCTTATTTAACCCCCCTCTCTGACTCTCCCTCCTCCTTCCCCCCCGTCGGGTGAACGTTGAGTGTACTATGCATGTCTGCATGTTTGTACATGTGTCTGCATGTTTGTGCATGTGTCTGCATGTTTGTACATGTGTCTGCATGTTTGTGCATGCATGCATGTGTCTTCTTTGATCACTTTGCACTTGCTGAACCTGAGCTCACCGACTCTGCGAGGCTACGCAGCCAGTTTGTCCCTGGTGTCACCTTCACCTGCAGCACTGTGGTTACAGGCAGGTGGTCACACCTGCCTGGCTTTAGTGTGGGTTCTTGGGATCTGAATTCTGATCCTCAGGCTTATGGAGCAAGCACTTTCTCTACTGAGCCATAATCCCCGCCCTTGTCCTGTCTTTAACCCATGAAGGAGGCAAAAACATCTCATCTGGCTGCTTCCTTTACCTGGCTCCATCCCTGTCTCCCATGGCTGGTTCTAAGATTGAGTAGACCACAGTTAGCATCCAGATATGGACCCCAGGCTGGCGCTTTACATGGGGTGTAGTGTTCTTTGAAGATCAAGTGTCCTCAGAGGCTAATGTATTGAATGCTTGGTCCCTAGCTAGTGGCATTATTTGGGGAGAGGGGCTTCTGGAAATGGTAAGGGTGGGAGCGAGTTGAAAGAAGCACACGGGGTGTGCTTCTGAAGGCAATGTCTGGGTCCTAGTCTCGTCACAGCTTTCTGTCTGCCATGAGGTGACAGGCTCACGTTCCCACCATGCTAACCATGAGCAAAAATGAATCCTCTAAGCTCTGGCAGGAGGCGTTTTGTGACAGTGACACAGCAACCAGGCACTGTTTGTCGGTGCTTGCACAGACCCTCGAAGAAAAGGGACGTCACAGAAAGGAAGACTGAGCCGAGTGAGGTGAGCCCACTTGTTCAAGGCCCTCATGGGGACAAGTGGTGGCAGGACTCGAGCCTGAGATGAGATGTCTTTCTTTGTACTTAGATTTGCTATTCACTGCCTTGACTTTCAGTGCATTAACCATGTGCCTGTCCGTTTCTAGGGTCTCAGGGGGTATGCAAGGGCTCTCAAGCTTGGCCCACATGTTCCCTGCTGCCCTGGGCTTGAGAAGAGGACAAAGACAGAAAGTTGATCAAATGACACAAGACAAGAATTTGACCCAAGACCCCAGTTAATCTGAAGCTATAAGCTGACCTGTTAGTAACATGTCCATCAGAGATCCAAACAGTAGCTGTAGCTTCAACCCCACCCCAGGGTGTTCAGCCTTCTGGACTAGAGTTCTGTGCAGCACCAGAAGGAGGAGTGGACACCATAATGTATAGGAAAGATGGGAGGGAGCAAGCACTTGTATAATGTATAGGAAAGATGGGAGGGAGCAAGCACTTTGCACACCATAGCCTACAGCCTGACTCACTGTCTAAAAACAGATCACTCTATCCCCATCTTACAATGGGAGAGCAAACCTAAGAATGTGTGTGGAAGTTAAGGTAGACGAGGGTCTTACTGGGTGTGTTCTGACCACAGATGGACATCTTACTGGGTGAGTTACAGAACACAGCATGTTTACAGAGGGATTGTATCAAAGGGTCCAGCCTCTTCAGAGAGCAATCTGGCAGGAACCAGTGAGGTTGAAACCATCATAGCACTTGAGTCAGTGACCTGAGGTCTGGAAAGCCCCTCCTTCACTGCACACATGCGCAAAGGAAGCTTTTGGCGATACTGAGCAAAACCCAGAAACAGAAAGGGAAACCGATGGCCTGCTGCTGTCTTTGGAGTATGTGTGTGAGTCTGCATGGGTTCAGGTGTGCTGGTGTGCAGACATGCACGGAAGCTTCAAGTAAACTTCAGGTGTCCTTCCTCAGGCACTGTCTGTCTTGGGTTTGGAGATGGGGCTACCCTCTCCTTGGCCTGCAGCTGGCCACGTAGTCTAGGACGTTCTACCTTAAAAAAATTATTTTTATTATTCTTACTTATGTGTGTGTATAGGCATAAGCACATTAGTGCAGGTACCTGTAGAGAAGTGGCGTTCCAGTGACATGAGCTGCCTGTGGTGGGTGCTGGGGATCAAACCCAGCCCTCTGGAAGAGCAGGACATGCTCTTAAATGCTGAGCCATCACTCCAGCTCCTGAATAACATTCTAAACTTTCCAGAATGTAGAGCAGCTGGAGAGATGGCTCTGTGGTTAAGACCACTGGCTGCTCTTTCAGAGGACTTGGATCCAATCCTTAGCACCAACATGGTGGGTCAAAACCATCTGAAGCTCTAGTTCCAGAGGATGTGATGCCCTCTTCCGACCTCCATGTGCATTGTACACACGGTACATAGACACACAGGGGAAGTCCTTCTGTATGTGTGTTGCTTTTATTGGTTAATGAATAAAGAAACTGCTTTGGGCCTATAGCAGGACAAACTAGAGCTAGGCGGGGAAAACTAAACTGAATGCTGGGAGGGTCGTAGAGATGCCATGGAGCCACCAGAGGGAAAAGATGCAAGTCACCAGCTAAAACCTTGCTGGTAGGCCATGCACATTGTGGTAAAATATAAAATAATAATAATGGGTTAACCAAAGACATAAGAGCTAACTAGCAATATGCTTAAGTGATTGGCCAAGCAGTGATTTCAATAATATAGTTTCTGAGTGGTTATTTTGAGTCTGGGCAGCTGGGAACGAACTAGTGGCCTCCTTCTACATGCATGAAGACAAAATAGCTACATACATAAAAATCAATACAAATTATTTAAAATTTAAAAATAGAATGTTCTGCATTTAAAAAATAAGCGATCAATCCCTGCATGGTCCATTCCCTGCTCTCAGAAGATGGTCTGTGGTCCACATGCATGGCAGACTAGGAAGGCAGGTGGACAGGAATCAAGAGAGTGAAGACAGGCTTAGGCCAGGATGTGGACAGAAGAGGAAATGAAAGGGAAGCTGCAAGTGCTTTCAGACAGATGAGTCACAGCTCTCGTCTTGTCTGGAGGACAGTGACAATAAGGAGGGAAAAGACATGGGTTCTTCGGCAGTTAGAGGAGCACGGAACAAGGCAAGGGACTCACCGAGCCCACAGCTCCACATGTGACACAGGTCACTCGGCAGACGCTGCATGCCAGGGTTAGACAGTGGGATGAGCATAGCCCTAGTTTGTAGCAGTCAGTAGTTGGTCCACTGAGAGAAACTGACCCATGCAAGGTGGTAGCAGCATGCAGGCGAGACTGTCGCAGAGGATGCCTGTCTTTACCCAAAGGCTTCCTCAATCTGGAAGTGAAGGAAGGCCACAAAGTTGCCTGGTCTCACTGCTCTGAGGCTCAGCTCAACCCCATGGAAAGTCCAGTAAATAAGTTTCTAAAACACCAGGAAGTTTTAACTTTTTTTGTAAATCAGAGAAGTTACTTCTCAGCTTCCTTCCTCTTTCAGAACAAATGCTGACTGCTGGGGCTTGAGAGATGATAGCTCACCAGTTAAGACCATTTGTTGTAGCCAAGTAGTGGTGGCTCACATCTTTAACCCCAGCACTCGGGAGGCAGAAGCAGGCGGATCTCTGTAAGTTCGAGGCCAGCCTGGTCTATAAGAGCTAGTTCCAGAATAGGCTCCAAAGCTACAGAGAAACCCTGTCTTGAAGGAAAAAAACAAAAAACAAAGAAAAAACAAAAGAACATTTGCTGTTCTTGAAGGGGAACCTAGTTGGTTTCCAGCACCCCACACAACAGCTCACAACTGTCTGTAGCTCTTGTCCCAGTACGTAACAATCTCTTCTAGTCCTCCGGGGCAGCAGGCATGCATGCACTGCACATATATGCAGGCAGACAAGACACCCATCTATACAAAATAAAACTAAGTCTTAAAAAAAAAAGAAGGAAAGAAAAAAGCCCAGCTAAGACAGGCAGTAGTGGCACAAGCCTTTAGTCCAGCACTCAGGAGACAGACAGGCAGATATCCGAGTTCGATACCAGTGTGAGCTGAACTCCGTGACAGCCAGGAAACCCTGTCTCAGAACAGACAACAAAAAAAGTCCAAACATGATGTTCTTCCCAAGTCCCTAGGTGACCTGGTTCCACGTCCCACTCTTTCCCGCTTCTCACTGTTCTAAAACACACTGGTATCCCACCGCTCCAGTAGTCTACCAGTCTGTGCTTTCCCGTCCAGCCTCCCTCTGCCTGCCGCAAGGGCCCTACGTCCTTCCTGCTCTGTAACTCCTCACTGCCCCACTCCTCCTGAGTCTACATCACTACGTGTGTGTCTGACTTCCCACTGTCTGCTTTGGTCGTTAGTTCTCACTAGGGCTCGGCAGCTTCTAATAAAACAATGTGGATACTCAACTCTCCTCTACAGAAACTGGGGACAAAACACTGGAAAACGAGGCTGGAGGGATGGGTCAGTGGGGTTAAGAGCACTGGCTGCCTTTCCAGGGACCCAGGTTTTGGTTCCCAGCACTGACACGGAGGTTCACAACCATGTGTAATTACAGTCCCAGGAGATAGGACATCCTCTTCTGGTCTCCACACTCACTGCATGAATGTGGTACACATAAGTTGGTGCAGGTAAAGCCTCACATAAATAAGATACATAAACAAATAAATAACAAGTTTGAAAACAGGTACCCTGCATGGGTGGACAATGTTTCCCCTTTCAAAGATATGGTTTATTAAACGAAAATCTTAGGGTCAACAGGATACCTTCTTATGAGTTCTTGGCCAAAAAGGCCCTAGGGTCCCCCAAACAACACACAATATTGCAATTGCTCTTCGCTGCTTGCCAGTATCAGTATTATATGTCTGAAATCACAACACCCTTTGGCTACAGGACATAGAGAAATCAAGCTAGAACTGACCGGAAAACTTCCTCCTGCTTGTTTGCTTCCATAGTGCCAGAAGGGGCTCTGCAAGCTGCTGGTGGAGAGCCATCAATAGTATTGCCCAGTGGAGAATCCTGGCAAGACGCGCTCACTGACGCCACAGTGGGATGACAGCGACGAGGGTACCAAGCCAGTACTTTTTTTCTGAGGCCTGTTCCACAGGAGGAGTCAAGCCTGGTACTGTAAACCTGGTCAAAATCCCATGGCTCAGGAAGTCACAGGCCTAGGGCAGCAGTGGGGAGTGGGGAAGGGATGGGGACCTATTATTGTTGTCTTGTTAAATTGACATGTTGCCAAATTGTCTTCTAAGTATTTCTGTTCATACACAAAGGTAAGTCCTGTCCCTGTCCTCAACCAGAGATGCTTCCCTGAGCCCTAGTCAGCAGCTGATGCAGATTCAACAAATCAAAGTGACAGCAGTAGGTGACCACTAAACCCAAATGGGACGTCTGAGCATCCTCCACCCCAATCAGGAACATCCTGGAAGAGGGGCAGGAAAGACTGTACGAGGCAGGGATGGGGAGGAATGCTGTAAAATTTCTTCTGACATGACACGGCCATGGCACTCACGTCACCACAGCCATGGGGATCTGCATACGGTCATGAGGTCGAGCCAGCATGAACAGTCAACAGTCCAGCAGGCATCTCTAATTGGACACACACACACACACACACACACACACACACACAGAAAGAGGAAGTGGAAAAGAAAGAAGGCACGTTAGGTGCCTGGGGGAAACTGGAGGTAGGTAGATAATGATACGTTGTTTACATGTGTAGAATTGTCAAAGAATAAATAAATGTCATTATTTAAAATGATAATATAATTCACATATTGACTATACTGTTATCCCAAAATACCTGTGCCAATAGGAAAACCCATATACTACTTTAAAAAAATTATATTAGGAGAGAAAAAAACATTTACTGTAAAGCATTGATTGACCTTTCTTGGTTTCCATGGGAATGATATCAGGCAAATATGGTTTGTCTATGCCTAGGAACCAAGAGGTGTCTTTGAGCCCTCACCTTGTTTTGAGCCAGCAGCTGTCTATTTCCATAGAAACCAGAGTGGAAACAAGGGCAGCAGCCATGAGTCAGTGTGCTGGGCGCTTCATCCCAGCCACGGTCTGGGAGCCCAGGGGCTGTGCTGCAGAAATACATGAACTCAGAAATGGAACGAGTACCAGAAAAATGTAGAAGTCCTAATTGGGAAACTCTGGCTTCTTTACTGACTTGCCTGAATAATGGAAAAGCCTCGCAAGGAAAACAGACACAGGCGTTTCTTTGCTAATTGAGTACCGGGGAGCTGGAAGCGTGGGCTACCCCGTGCCAAGCAAGCTGGCCAAAACAGGTGACCCTCAGCAGAGGTGATTCATGGAGAAAGTCTACTGTGGACACATGTCCTGAAGAAACTTCAGGTGAGAAAACACTCTTGCAGGGTGGAGGCGAAAGTGTTGGAGCGGAACTGGAACTCTGAGTTCTAATGCAAGACCCTGAGGGGGAACTGGCCTTAATTTCCTATTCTAGCCAGACTGGACAGTGCGCTTCCCGTTTAAAATTATTACATCCACATACATACAAGCGAAACACCCAAAGTTTACCAGGCTGGGGTTCTTAATGACAGCTCTCTTAGCTCCCAGTTCCTCCTAGTCCCACTTTCAGGCACACTTCCTCCCTTGGCCAGGCTCTGAACTACCCCTTACTCAAGGTAATTACGGCTGGGTACACACATCTGCAAGATTCGGTCTAATTTCATCTCTACTAATTACTACCCTGGACCCCTGACTAAGTTTCTGTGCCTCTCAAAGCTCTGGTTTTTGGGTTTTTTTGTTTTGTTTTTCATCTAGAAAATGGGGCTAAAATTAGCCCTGCTTAGAGCCAGGTGTGATGATGTAAGCCTATAATACCAGCATGGGAGACAAAGGCAGAAGAGTTTGAGGCCAGCAGGGACTGACTATATATTAAGACCCTGTCTCATAAAACCCAAATCCAAACCAACAACAGGAAGTAAGTGAAGCTTCAGGGCCAGGCAGTTGTGGGGCAGGCAGACCTCCGTGAGTTCGAGGCCTGCCTTGTCTACACAGTAAATTCCAGGACAGACAGGGCTGATACAAAGAAACACCCTGTCTCAAAAAGCCAAAGAGCCAAGCTCCACTCGGCAGAGGGGCTTGAGGAATAAGAGGGGAGAGAAGCTGGTGAAGCTCCTGAGCCCTGGCCTGCACACAATCAGCACACGGCCAACACTGGCTGTTTGCACACACTGAGCTTGACTTCTGATGCCACCTTAGTCTTTTCAAAAGGCATAGCTCCTCTCCGCTCCCTCCCTCCCCTTCTGACGTAACAGATCCTAATGGGTCTCCACTTTCTGTACGCTTGCTGTGATTGGTCCTTCCAGTGTGCTCTCAGCTGCCTTACTACCCCCCCCCCCCCCAGGGAACCTGCATTCCATTCCCTGCCATTTAAATCAGGACAGTCCTGTCTCAGAAAATGCTTTAGCTTTTGATTAAAGTTCTTTTTGAAAGATATAGGTGGCTGGGTATGGTGGAGCACACCTTTAATCCAGGCACTCAGGAAGCAGAGGCAGGCAGATCTCTGAGTTTGAGGCCAGCCTGGTCTACAGAGTGAGTTCCAGGATAGTGAGGGGAAAAAGAGAAAAAGAAAGACGCAGGTGTATGTAAGGGAGCTGAATATGAGCTGTGACCAGATGCCACGGTGACAACCGTCCCAGCTCTGGCGGCAGTGGTAGATGAAGCAGGAGAAGCAGGGTGGGATCTGGGAGACGGGCAGGAAGGTGAGGTCGGAGCGTTCAGTGGAGCAGGCTGTGAGTCAGAGAGAAACCATGCCTATATTGTCTCAACTAAAAGTTTTCATGTCTGGGACATTGCAAACCCTTGTCCCTCCCTGCTAGCCAGTGCGTAAACTGGCTGGAATTAGACAACACAGAGTGTGCCTCAGCTCTTTTCTTCATTCCTGGATACACCACCTACTGTGGGTTTTTGACACAAATCTAGATGTATTAAGAAAACACCTTGCCAGGTGGTGGTGGTGCACACCTTTAAGGCTGATGGATCTCTATGAGTCTGAGGCCAGTCTGGTCTACAAAGTGAGCTCCAGGACAGCCAGGACTGTTACACAGAGAAACTCTGTCTTGAAAAAACCAAAAGAAAAAGAAAGGAAGGAAGAAAGGAAAAGAAAAGAGAGAGAAAAATACCTCCCTAGGTTGGCTTGTAGGCAAGTCTTTAGGGCATTTTGTTGATTAATGATTGATGTGGGAGTGCCCAGCTTTTACTGTGGGAGGGGCCACTCCTGGGCAGGTGGTCCTGAAGAAAGCAGGCAGAGCAAGCCCTGGGGAACAAGCCAGTCAGCAGTGTTCCCCCATGGCCTCTGCATCAGCTCCTGCCTTGAGTTCCTGTCCTAACTTTCCTGATGATGAACTACATACAAGCCGTAAGCAAAATAAAACCCTTTCCTCTTTAAGCTGTTTTATCACAGCAACTGAAACCCTAAGACGTCAGGCAGGTACACCCTAGCACTCCCTAGACTGAGCCAAAGTTGGCGATTCTTTCCCCTACCTTGCTCATGAAACCACAATTAGGGCTCATTCCCATGTTCCCCTGTTCTTCCTTTGCCTCTAGCCCCCTCCTGCATGGTTCCCTGTGTCATGGCATGCCCCTACTTTTCTTTTTCCTCTCTCTCTGTCTCTGTCTCTCTCTCTAAAGGCCGAGGCTGACACTGAACTCGCTATGTGGCTGGGACTGTAGGTGTGGGCTCTAGTATTGATTTATGCCATGCATACTTGAAAGCCAACCGTGCTGCGTCCTCAATCTACAGAACCACCGTCCAGTAGTGTGTCTCCTGACTGGTAGCCTTACAGAACCTCACAGTTTCCTATTAATGTGTGGAGTGTTAAATCCTTGGAGGCCACATCCTTACCAAGGCTTTTCTGTAGTTTCCTCCAAAGCCAGGAGAAGACAGGTGGCAGGAACACTATACCACATGTGGCTCCTGCACAGCCCAGCATGATAGAAACAATAATGGTGGTAATGGGGATAATGACTAACAAATACCAAGAGCTTAAGACACCCAGGTGTAGATGGATTTTTCTTTGGGCTGCCAGCTCACAAAAAATGACATGGGGGCTGGAGAGAAGGCTCAGAGGTTAAGAGCACTGGCTGCTCTTCCAGAGGTCCTGAGTTCAGTTCCCAGCAACCACATGGTGGCTCACAACCATCTACAATGAGATCTGATGCTCTCTTCTGGTGTGCAGGCAGATCACTGCATACACAATAAATAAGTAAATAATAAATAAATCTTTAAAAATACATGGAGACTTATTATTAATTATAAAAGCTCTGTCTATAGCTTAGGCTTGTCTCACCAGCTCTTATAACTTAAATTGACCTATTTCTTTTACTCTATGTTCTTTTATGTGGCTCAGTTATCTTTACTCTGTACTGCCCATCCTGCTTCCTCTCCATCTGGCTGGTGACTCTGCCTTTCTTCTTCCCAGAGCTCTCCCTGTCCAGAAGTACCTGCTATACCTCCTGCCTAGCTATTGGCCATTTAGCTTTTTATTAAACCAATCACAATGACACATCTTCACATAGTGTAAAGGAATATTACATAACACCCAGGCACCATTCTGCATACTTGCCCCTCCCCCTGTAATCTATTACTGAAGCCTGAGCATACAGGAAGATTATAAAAACCACCCCAGTCTGGCCTTGCTTTGGATGCTACCTATGGGCTGGTGTGTTTGTGAAATATAGCTAAAGAGGATAATGTAAGTTTTTTCAGGAGGGTCAGCCTTCCTTTCTTCAGGAGAATGTGCTCACCATGGACCAGCAGGAGAGCAGGGTTGGGGAGACAAAGAGAGAGACATGAATTTGCTGGTTTCCCCCAGAAAAGGCAACGTTGGAGGTAGTGAGTGCCTGCTCTCTAGAAGCTAGACTTTGTAAATGGTGAGAACAAAACTTTGAGTGCTGTTGACTTGACAAAGGCTAAAATTTTTATTAGAATCCCATCCCTGGTATCTCCACATCTGACAAGGTAGGTCAGAGTAGGGACATCTTCAAGACTGATGTAGGGCTCTATATTCCCTAAGAGAAGAAAGAAACACAGCATGGCTCATCATTAGGTTTGCAAGAAAGAGCAGGATGGAGCTGGTCCCCAAGCAAAAGCTGGTGGAGTGAGAACAGAATGCTAAGGCAGGAGATACGGAGACCAAGAGTACCTTCAGAGGTACACCAAAGAGTTGATGTCTGGTTTCCCCTCGGGTAAAGACGTCCTAGAGTGCACCTGTGCTGAGGGCCTTCCAGGCTGTGGCTGGGAAAGGAAGGAGGGGTTCTGCCCTGTCTGAAACTACACTGTCGCTATCCCGTTGTCCAACACTCACTGCACAGATCCATATGGCATCTGTCCCTTGACATTTTCTATTGGCTCCTTGCCTGAGATCTTCATCCTTAATGAAGATCTTATCACTTATTTCCCCAAGAGAATTTGATTTTTTCCCCCTCTGTATAACCCTAGGTGTCCCCGCACTAGCTCTGTAAACTAGGCTGACTTTGAATTCACAGAGATCCACCTGCCTCTGCCTCCTAGTGCCGGGATTAAAGGCATGTGCCACCACTGCCTGGCTTTATTTAATTCTGATTTAATCTCACTGGGTAAGTTGTGTGAGGCTCCACTACAACCAAACTATAACAATAATATAATTAATTTAGCCATTATACTTATATGAAACATATCTGAATTTACTCATGTTTGAATTAATCTTTCTCCAAAGTTTTTGGAATATGAGAGAAGGTGACTCAGCAGTGACACAAGTCACATGATCTGGGTATTTAAAGACTGGAACATGAAGACAGTATACAAGACCTTAAAACAATGGCGATAAACTGTGTGCATGGGATGCGACATCCCAGGGAAGACATATCCCAGATCTAATATTGCTAAGTTCCTTTAGGAGTAAATGTGGGTGTGGGCAGGGGTGCTGATTTATGGGAGGTGGGATTTATCTAAAAAGGTGAAGCTGCAAAACAAAATTGGAAAATCCGGAGCTGGAGAGACAGCTTAGCAGTTAAGAGCACTTGTTGCTCTCGCGGAGGACAGGGGTTTGGTTCCCAGTATTCCATCCACAGGATGGCTAACAACCACCCAGAACTCAAGTTCCAGGGGATCTGACACCCTTTTCTGAACTCCCTGGGTATCAGGTATGCATGTGGGACACACACACACATGTGCAGGCAAAACATTCATGCACATAAAACAGATAAAATCTAAACATAATTTTTAATGGAAATATGGCCAGAAGAGATAGCCTGGTGTGTTGAGTGCCTACTGCACCTGTGTGAGGACCCAAGATTGAGCCCTAGAACACACGAGAACAGTCAGGTGTGGTGGAACATGCTTGCAATCCTTCACTGGGGTCGTGGAGATGGGGATCCCATAGGGTCCAGAGGGCATCAGTCTAGTCTAACCAAGTGAGCCCCAACTTTCAAGGAGAGGCCTACATGTTCGAGTGCACACACACACACACACCCCACAAACAACACAAAACAAAGGAAAGTGAAAAAAAAATCACTGAAAATATGATGAAAGCCACCTTTCCCTGGTTTTATTTTATTTATTATTTGTTTATTTATTTATTTTGAAACAGGATTTCACTGTATATCTCTGGCTGGCCTGGAACTCACTGTGGAGGCCAGGCTGATCTCAAATTCACAGAGATCTGCTTGCCTCTGTCTTCTAGGTGCTGGAATTAAAGGTGTGCACCACCATGAGCCTGGCTTCTTTCCCAGATTTATATGAATGTCAATAACTTACCTTATTGTAACTTTAGGCAACAGAAGATATTTGAACAGTATTATAGTATCAGTAATAAATTCGTGTATAATTTGAAAAAATTATCCAGAATTCAACAACTAAAGGATTGAAACATCTAAACAAAATGTTCTGAACTCTTTAAAAGTAAAAAATTTCAGCCTGGTGGTGGTGGCACACACCTTTGAGCTCAGTACTCAGGAGGCAGAGGCAGGAAGATCTCTCTGAGTTTGAGGCCAGCCTGGTCTATAGAACATGTTCCATGATAGCCAGGGCTGTTATACAGAGAAACCCTGTCTCAAAAAACAAACAAAAAAACTCAAAACAAAAATAAAAAATTCAAAATGAATTTTTATAACTTTTGAAACTAAACTAGAAATGCATAAGCCCCCGAGCCGTCTGATGGACGTAAGGATCTCTGTACTATTTTCCCTGTGAATCTAAAATTCTTGAAGCTAGCAAAATCTTTAAAAACCCAGGCATTGAAGAATAAACACAAGGGAGAGATACCCAGAGGACCCTGGCAACAGAAACACAAGCATCTTTGCATGATCAGAGACCATGACAACAGCCTGCGAAGGTGCAAACACCAGCGCTGAATCAACAATCTATAGAACGGTGTCTGAACTGGTTATTCTTGAAGAGTATTCAGGATCAACACTGACCGATTATCAGTGATCTTTAAACACTTGGCAACCACACTCAGGTGAAGTATTTAAAGTCCGCACTTGTTGACCCTCACACGGCGGATCCTGGAACAACCGGACTCCTGACATTTGCAGAGGGGCAGCCGCAGCCTGGGCGACAGCACTGACAGCACGAAGGGAAGCAGAAGACACACAGGCGTGTCAGGACACTTCTGTCACTGGGACAAACACCCGAGGGAGACTAAAGGAGGCAAGCTTTATTCTGGCTCTGAGGTTTCAATCCTTGCTAGGGTGGCTCCTTTGCTTTGGACCTGAGGCGAGGCAAACATGACAGCAGGGGGTGCAGCGGCACAGAGAGAAGGAAGGGGACACCACACCCCAGACAGCAGGTCTCCAGCAGCGAGCACCCTGCATGCATTAGGGCCACTTCTTAGGAGGGACTTTATTAAAAAACATTCTTAAATAATCAATGGGCCAAAAAGGAATCACAAAGAAAACTAGAAAACTCTCAGAGACAAACATACCAAACACACGCAGAAGCAGGGCTGGAGGGAACACAGCTATAACTAGCCAGCTAAAGGACCTCAAGCCAATAGCTTCACTTCAAACTGTAGGGAGCAGAAAAAAAGTATGAACAAAGTAACGCTGACAGAAGGAAGGAAATAACAAAGATGAGAAAGAGACAGAGAAAATGGAAAAACAGAGAAAACCAACAAAACAAAACAAAACAAAGCAGAAAACCTGGCTGTGAGAACAGATGAACAAAACTGTCAAAGCCTTTAGCTAGACACAGCCAGAAAAGAGAAGCTTCGTATTAGTAAATGGACATCATTAAACCTACAGAATCAAAAGGGTCAGAAGACAATCACAGGAGCAAAATCACCTCAACCAAATCAATCACTTAAGAAATGAAAAACAGGGCTGGAGAAATGGCTCAGTCGTTAAGAGCATTGCCTGTTCTTGCAAAGGTCCTGAGTTCAATTCCCAGCAACCACATGGTGGCTCACAACCATCTGTAATGAGGTCTGGTGCCCTCTTCCGGCCTGCAGGCATACACACAGACAGAATATTGTATACATAAGAAATAAATAAATATTTAAAAAAAAGAAATGAAAAATATTTTAAAACCACAAATTA
>NC_022030.1:65759873-65770457 GCF_000317375.1 Microtus ochrogaster
GTTCGAGACCAGCCTGGTCTACAAGACCTAGTTCCAGGACAGGCTCCAAAACCACAGAGAAACCCTGTCTCGAAAAACCAAAAAAAAAAAAAAAAACCCATATACCTGACCTAGCAAGAGGAGCCCACATAAATGAACATTCCAGCAAATGACATATTTATGTTTTCTCTAGTAGTGCTTTGAGTAGCAAGATGTGGACAACTGAACACCCATCACACTGAGAAACATCAGTTTGCTGCACTGCCAGCTCAGAAGGATTTCCAAGGAACATTAACAAAAGGAAAAGGCCACATTGTGCATATGTACATGTCTGCATATTTATATTAGATCTCTATCTGCAAAACAAACGATTACCAGAACATACAGACAGGAGCATATGCATACATATGTCTATGTGCATCTCTCAAAATGCCCACATACACCTGGGTAATGAGCATGCTTTCCTGGGTAGGGGCTAAGGCAGAGAATCAGGCACAAGCTTGCGTGGACTCCTGTCCCCGCTGTGTGCCTTCCTGAATTCAGCCCACTGCATTTCCTCTCTACCCTAGGCTGTCTTGACCCAGCTTCTGCCTTCCAGTATTTTAGGACGCACCCCCAGCACACACACACAACTGTAGCATTTCCCATTTCCTTCCCCTTTATGGATCTATAACTGCTTGTTTGTCTTCTATCTGCTGTCCTGGTGTCTCCCACTGTCTGACTAGAGGCCCCAGAGTTGGAGCGCAGGGCTTGCTTTGCTGCCCCACATCACATGGGTGTGAGTCCCAGCTCCACTGCTCACTGACTAGCCTCAAGCCCGGGGCGCGTGACCTTTCTCCTGTGTGTCTGCTTGTTGGTGCGGATGGAACGGTAGCACCCACAGGGTAAATGCAGGTGGGAACACGGGTGAACTGCTGGAGCAGAAGCTGCCATGTGGTGACGCCGACAGGACCGTCCCCAGCTCCTCTATGGAGGCACTGTAAACCACAGAGAGTCTCACAGAATCTTTTTTTTAATCCCTTCTGTATTTCCTAGAACACGGTTACTTCAAGGTCCTTAAATATTTGTTCAATACATAATGAAGGACAGATAGGATGGAAGGAAACGTGGGTCTTACATGAATCCTACGAGCAAATGTTTATGGCTGACTGCTCCTGGTACTAAACCTATTTTGGTAATAGGGAAAAAATATTTGTCTTAAAATCAATCTTCTCAAATAGTATAGGAAGGCATTTTTCCTTCACTTGAAGCCATGTGTAAGCTGACACACAAGCCTCATCTGAGCAGGTGCAGAGGAAACCTTGGCGGTGAGGACACGAGAACCACGCTGCTGGTCTTAGGATTTGTTGCCAGCCCGTGAGTAACACCGTGCTCATGTTAACCATAAAATGAAGCCCATGAGATAACACGGCTCTTCAAAGCACTAGACGGGAGCATCTGAACCCTTGCCGCATTGCGGGTCCTCACAGTGCATTTCCAGTTTATCTAATCTGCTTTTATTTCCCTGGAGATTTAAATGGGCCTGGAGCCTTCTGGAGCAAAAGGATCTAAGAAGCAAGTTATTTATTACACCCCCATCTTTCTTTTTATTTGAGACACAGTCTCGTGTACCTCTGTAAGTGGATGCCCCTCTGTAAGCTGTGAATATGTCCAGCCTGGCCTGGGCAACAGACAATGAGAACACTGTCCTTTGAGCTCCTCCTCTCCCCACCTTGACTGTCCAGCGTTGTGTCTGTCAACAGCCATGGGCGGATATGCTTAGTTTTTTCCCAATCTTAAACCAGACCAAAAGGGCCCTTCATTCCCCCCTTTCCCTGTATGTGTTCACACTGTGTGAAGAGTGGAAAACACTGTCACTGCCATTTCCTTGTGCTCTGCTTGCTCTCTAGTTGACTACAGTGTTAATCCCATACCCCAAACCGAGCAAATGACTTCAGCCTACCACATCCACTGTCCTGTTTCAACTTCTCCCCTTGCTGGCCAGTCTGCAGTCTGTTGATCACGGCCTCTCAGCCTCCCACCCACACTTCCTCATTCCTCTTCCCCCTAATGTCAATAAAAAGGGTGTAGCTTTGCACACCTTTCTGCTGCATGGGCACATAAGTGTATCTATAACTCACAGGCGGGTAGATTTATATGTTTGCTTTGCTTTAAGCACTGTTCACATTAACTTTATGGTTCTTTTTTGAGACAAGGTATTGACATGTTGGCTTTGAACTCAACATCCTCCTGCCTCAGCTTCCTTCCTGAGGACTAGTACCACCACACCCTGCTATGTTTGCCCTCATCGCAATGTTCCCAAATGGTCTGTAAGTCAGAGGACATATTGCTAGCTATGTAACTTTTTCATTTTTAGTTATAAATGGGCAGATAGTCAACATAACTGAGTTCTCTACACATTCGACAAACAGTTGCAATCTTAGACATTCGGAAGGAAAACTAGATTTTGCATCTGAGTCCCCTCAAGGGCTTGCAGCGAGGCAAAATGCTGCAATGGAGTCTCAGCACAATTCCCACGGTGCCCGGGTCACTCTGCAGAGCCACATCCCTGTGCAGCTGCCTAAAAACAGTTCAGGGACTTCAGCCTTTGTACTGGGTCCAAATATCAGATTACAAAAGCCTCTTGCACTGACGAGAGACTCGACTGTCATGCACTGACAATAACAATGTCTTCTTCAGGTTGTCACTGTGAAAGGTGACAACAGCATGGCCTCTCAAGTAGTTCTGGGCATCTTCCTCTAACTTAAGCATCTGCCACTCTTTCTTCTCTGTCAATTTTAATTAATAGTTATGAAAGTAATGCCTGGCCTTGGTGAAAACAGACGCAGCAGACTGTCTGCAGGTGGCCCCTGCTAACACGCAGCAGTTCACTGCAAGGGTCACTGAGGAGGGAAGCCCAGGACCTGCTGGCTCTAGTCATCAGCGTCACTTTGGCTCAACCGTGTCCTTTCATTGTTCTTACAAAACCTCTTTTAGGAAACTTCTCAGAAGCCTGGTTACGGTGACAAATGTTTTCAAATGCCAACCTCAGCCCTGGTTGGTTTCTGTCAACTTGGCACAAACTAGAATTACCGTAAAAGAGGAACCTCAGCTGGCATCAGCTGACAAGATGCGTTCATCAGATTGGCCTGTGGCGAGTCTGTAGCGCATTTTTCTGATTGATGAATGATGTGGAAGGTCCATCCACGTGGGTGGTGCTGTCTCTGGGCAGGTGGTCCCAGAGTGCATAAAAAACAAACTGAGCAAGTGAGTAAGCAGCCCTCCTCCATGGCTTCTGCCTCAGCTCCTGCCCCCAGGATCCCGCTTAGAGTTCCTACCCTGACACCCTTCATCACACACTGTGATGTGGAAGCACACACTAGGTGAGCCCTCTCCTCTGCAGGCTGTGTTTGACTGTGGTTTGTCAAGGCAGCAGAAGGCCTAAGCCACTGGTGGAGAAGCAGCAAATCCAGAGACCTTGGTCCATGTGTGTTCTGTAGCTGACTGCCACACTACCAAAGGGAAGTGTACAGAAGCTGAATCCCCATGATTAACCAGCATACTTTTGGGCCAAATGAATTTGAATTTCTTTTTTTTTTTTTTGGTTTTTTTTGAGACAGGGTTTCTCTGTGGCTTTGGAGCCTGTCCTGGAACTAGCTCTTGTAGACCAGGCTGGTCTCGAACTCACAAAGATCCGCCTGCCTCTGCCTCCCGAGTGCTGGGATTAAAGGCATGCGCCACCACCGCCCGTAATGGCAAAACAATTGAACAAGTCAGACATGATGACCATTCTAGCACTTGGGAAGCCAAGGCAAGAGAGATACCACCATGCCAGCCTTAGCTACAGCACAAGACCCTGGTCTCCAAACAATATGAAACAAGTCATTGAGAAAACAGAGGAACCCCAAAGTTCCCGAAGACAACACAGGAAGGGAAAGCACAGAACCTGAGAGGAACCCTTTTTGGATATGGTGACAAAAAGTTCATGGAATGAAATGATTAACTACTCAGAACTAGTAAAGTGTCAAGCACAAAGGGAGCGTCTTGCTTCAGAGATGCACAGTGGCTGTGCCAGTAGCTGGGCTCTACCCTAGGGGTGGCAGCAACAGCCTTGAATGCAGGTGCCTATGTTTGTTTAGTGTTGAGAGAACAAATTTTACGCTTTTAAATACTTGGAAAAAATTAGATGACATTAAAATTATATAGTCTTCTAACTTTTAGTGCCCACAAATAGTTTTCGGGGAATACAGACAGGTTTCCCAACAGCCACTGTGCTAAAGGGCAGAATTGAGTGGCTCAAACTAAGACCATGTGGCCCTCCCAGACTGACACATTGTCAACTTTCCCCCTACAGAGTCTGCTGACTTGGCTGAGCCAAGTCTTACCAGACAGCTTTTCTTGGGCACAGGGCTGGTCTCCGTCCCCTGTGGAGAGGTCCGTGGCTGGATCTGGGGCTCCCTTGCCCCACCAGGCAGTAAGAGATGTGAGTGTCCACTGGTGCCACCTGCAGCCCAGAAAAGGAACAGCAGGCAGGGAACTGGGTTGTAGGGGAAGACCCTAAATAACTATGGCCTCACTGACGCCTCTATGGAACACAGACTTGGCTTTCACCAAACACTCTTTAAACTGACAGAGCAGAACATTCACATATGGGGCGGATGCTCCCCAAAGAGAAGGTGCTCCCAGTATTTCCATCTGTACTAACTGCTTCCCACGCACAGAACGAAGGAAAGCATGTTGTCACGAGAATGATGATAATGTGTCTGCCCTTTCTATGTCTGAAGGGAAAGCCACACAGAAGCTTATCATCTTAGCTGCCTCCTGCAGCCTGCAAGTTACTGGCCTTGCTAGCACCTCTCCAAGACGCCACAGGTTAACTAACTTCTGAGGACCAGGGGGCAGATCTGTAAGTCGGCAAACCTACACCAAAAGAATGAACACAGGACAGTGGAGTGGTTGGTTCTGCCAGCTCCAAACCAAACCAGGACCCCTTGTCTAGAGCGTCTCATCATGAGCCTGTGTACCTCATTCCTTTCACCAAGGAGAGACAGGCAAGAGCTCACAGCCTTTCAGAGCAAAGAACTCACAGAGAAGAACTTCTTTTTGACCCTTCCCCTAGAAGCAAGCGGAGGTGCGAGGCTGCACCTCTGAAGTGTGCCAGCATCACGGGGTCTGTGTCCACGCCCCAGTCTGGACTGGACTTATGTGTGTGGAGTTGAATGCCGCAGGAGGACTTCCCTGAGACTTTGGAGCCCAGAGAGGATGGGAAACTTAATCCTTCCATCTGGGAGCCCAACTTCTGACCCATAAGAAGTCCACGCTGGAGCACTGGAAGACACCAGCCACCTGGAGAGGTTGTGGAGGATGAGGGTGGCACTTGAGACCTCAGTGAGGGCCACAGAACCGCCGCACACTGAGTCTCCATTAACCCCACAACTGCAAGGAAGACACCACGGCTGCGTAAGTGCTCGGGACATAAAAGGGACATAGAGGAGCATGGCAGAGCTTTCTGTGTTGTCTCAAGAGCCTTCAACTTACTTCATCATCTTCATCTTCTTCATCATCGGATTCAAGAACACCATCCAGTAAATCTTCTATAAAGAAAAAATTCATCAGAAAAACCACAAGGCTTGGCCTTCGGTCCCTGAATGTCAGCCAGTGCGCTCATGTGAGCATCATACAGAGTCATGCTCCTGACCACAAGCCCTGATAGCTTCAGAACAGGGCACTTCCGCAGCCCTGAGAGCTCCTGGTCACCACCCTTCCACCTCCTGATCCCTCATTATTACTCCCGTTTACTCCCTTGGCCATCCCTAATTACAGCTGTTTCAGCCACACTTTGCTATCATTCTTAGCAGCCTCAAACACACTCTGCTTTTATCAGAACGTATTTGTTCTTATCTTATGAACGCAGAACTGGAGAGAACTGCAGGGCAGAAAATGACCTAGTGTTTACTCCAGGAAGCCCGCTAGTTCTGCAGAGGTGCAAATTCATTTGATCCTCACGAGAGCTCTGTTGATCATCAGTCCTCAAGCACAGTCAACAGTGGAGGCGCAGAGGGACCACGTCCTAAGCCCCTTTGCTCTAACCCGAAGGGGTAGCTTTGCAAAGGAGCTGACAAGAGGCTACCCTTCAGATGGGCATTATGGAGGCTGGGAGGTGGGAGAGAGAGACAGAGAGACAGACACACAGAGAGACAGATTGACCACAAAGGGCCATGATCAGGCCTTGAAGAAGATTAGGAGAGAGAGCACTTATACTAGAGATGCCATGATGGGGTCTTGAAGGGAGAGGAGTCTCCTTTCAGACTTGGGAGGAACTGCATTAGGAGAGACTGCCATCTTTCACAGCAGAACTGGGCCCGAAGGGAAGAACTTCTAAAATCCCCTGAACAATGAGAATTTCTGATTCAGACCTTCTTGGGTGGGGTGGGGTGATTGAGGGGGCGGCAGGAAGTTCCACACCATGTGACTTGTGGCCTAGCCTACAAGCACAGGGGAACGGGGCAGGCGTTAGCACTAGGCAGAAGCACAAATTTATCGTGCAGCTACAAGGGAGTAGAACTGGGCTTGCCTTCTCCCCAAGCTGTGTGCGTAGATAGTCAGAGCAGAGGCCTGGCAGGTCTTTGTTGGGGACAAAACCTGACTTCTTCGAAGTTGCCTCATCTGGTCTCTCAGAGCAGACAAGGCTGAAGTGGCAGGTCTGTGACAGAACATCATGACTTTCCCAGGGAGCAGGGGTGGGGGTGCTGGCGGCGCTGGCAGCACCTAGGTTCTCGAAGGCCAAGGCTCATCATTAGATTGTTAGTTTACACAGATGCGTAAGTCCACAGTACTGGCTACCAGAGAATGAGCCATTTCCTCACCTGGCAAATGGGGCAAATACTGCTTACTCCCTCGGATTCTGGGAAAGGAGGGGAGGGAATAGCCAGGATTTCATAGCACACTGGAACTAAGGGACCTGGTCCAGGTACATAGCAGACAACAGCCAATCCTTTACTTTCTCCTCTGAGTAGCCTTCAACAGGTCATCCTCTCTCCCTGCATGGCAGCTAGACTCCCAGCAGCACTCTCCCTTATGGAAGAGCCCGATTCCTAGAGGATGGATGGCCACTGACTTGCCAGGAAGCCCCGTCAGAGTTAACTGTCAACCGACTGAAGTAAGAGATGCTTATGAGATTAGTCAAGTTCACTTCTGATGCGGCTCTGAAGGCTGATGGTTAATCTTGACTGTCATCTTGATGACATCGTGGAAACAAACCTCTGGGCAGGTCTGGGAGGAGTTCCTAGACTGGGATAACTGGGTACGAAGGTGTACTTTAAATGTGGGCTGAATCTCTGAATGAAAAGAGAAAGTGAGCCAGATGTGTGGTGCGCACTTTCAATCCCAGCACTTGGGAAGCAGAGGCAGGTGGATCTCTCTGTTGGATCTCTGTGCGTTCAAGGCCAGCCTGGCCTACAAAGTGGACAGCTCGAGCCCTTACACAGAGAAACCCTGTCTCAAAAAGCAAACAAAAAATGAAAGGAAGGAAGGAAGAAAAAGAGAAAGTGGGCCGAGCACGCGCATTCTTCTCTCTAGTCTCTCTAATCTCAGCATCCCTAACTGCAGACACAATGGGGTGAGCCCCCCAGCTCATGGTGCCATGATGGACTGTTCCTTCAAACTGTGAGCTAAAAGAGACCCTCCCTCCTTACGTGTTTTCCTCAGCTATCTCATCACAGCCAGAAAAGGAACGGAGGACACTGAGATGATTGGCAGGTGAGTGGCCACCTGCCCGGAACACGGTGGCCCCATACAGTAGGCTGGGGACCCAGGCAGGGTGAGCAGGGGTGAAAGTGCAAGCTCCACTCTTTCAGAGCAAAGGTGTCTATGGCTGCTCTAGCTTCTTCAGCCTTTCCGTGTGAACTCAGCAGGGATTCCAGGAAGTTTCTAGGCCTTTAGCCTTGGATTAGGGTCTCTCTTGTTCTGAGGATTCTAGATTCTTAGACTGAGCAACTTAGAGGTTCTCTGTCTCTGTAGCAGGTAGACAATTACTACAGGACAACCTAGCCTTCAATTGTGCAAGCCAAACTAATAAATCTTTTGTAACACACTCACCCCCCCCCCACACACACCACACACTCAAACACACATTTTCTATTGGTTCTGGTCCTTGAGAAAACCCTAAGAGATCTTTCCCCACCCACTGTTCTGGGTCCTAAGTCCCTGAAGGCAGAAGACCTAACTAACTTCTTCCTGCTTCATCTTCCTCATTAGCTTTTATCCCTTGAAAGACACGAAGGTCAAGAAAACCTGAGAGAAGAAGGAAACAGGAGAGAGAGGGAACTAAAGACCATACTTGAAGAGACTTCCTAGCTTACCGAGAAAGGGGTCAGGCAAGCAGAAACTACGAGAGGCAAGCATCCATGCTGACACAGCCTCAGAAGGGAGCGTCCATACTGATTTCCTGGGCCCAAGTCAGGGGACAAACCTCCCACTGTTGTTGGCTACATATTCTGCATGTTTCTGCAGCAGGCTGAAATTTTCCTTTAGGTTCCACCTTGCTGGAAGAACCTGAGAATTTCAAAGCTCCCCTGCTCCCAGGACTGATTTCATTAGTATAACATGACCCAGACTGGGAAATGTGGGTGGAAGATGGCTACCAGTGGGCACTTCCCTGGTGTGCTGGGTTCTTTGGAGAGATGGGGACATTCTTCCTTTTCTTGTGTACTGAATGGAACTGTGTACTTGGATTGCTGGTGCCAGGGAAGGCATGGGGAGAGATGGGTGATAAACTTGGTCCCCAGATGCTGGCAGCATCAGGGCCCCCGTGTCCACAGAAAGCGCAAGGGGTTTCCCTATCCCTCATACAAAGCTTCTCTGTTCTCTTGTCAGATGCGTATCATGGCAATGAAGGGGCTGGAAAGAGGACATGCTGCCTCCCTCCTGCTGCCATGTTTTTCTGAAATGGTGACATGGTGACATTTTCTACATGGTTCTAGAAAGACTGGTATCTGTTCCATTAACTGGCCACAGGACCTGGGAAAATTGCCCTTATCAGTGGGACAAGATTTAAGAGGGGACAGGAGGGGCTCGTAAAGAGGTCTTACAAGGGAAGAGAAGGCCTCAGAAACTGCTCTGACCTCCTTTTTGTTGACCACAAAAAGTGTGATAGTGTGATAAGAGATCTCTACTGTGATAAGAGATGTTAATATGGACAATGTGGCCTTGACTACCTTGCACGTGAGGGGAAAGTATGCGGGCACACGTATGTACATGTACACGTGTGAATGTGGAGCAGGAGTCAACCTGCACGCCACTCCAGAGGAGCTGCCCATCTTGTCTGTTGGGACAGTGTCTCTCTGGGATCTAGGCTAAGCTGACTGGCCAGTGAGCCTCAGGGATCTGCCTGTTTCCAACTCTCCAGTTCTGGGATTACAAGTGTGTGTCACAATGCCTGGCTTTTCTTACATGGATGCTGCTGTTCAAACTCAGGTCCTTATACTTGCACAGCAAGCACTTCAGGGGTAGAGCCAACTCCCTGACTCTCATATCCCCATTGTGGGGATGTGTGTGTGTGTGTGTGTGTGTGTGTGTGTGTGTGTGTGTGTGAGAGAGAGAGAGAGAGAGAGAGAGAGAGAGAGAGAGAGAGAGAGAGAAACACTAGATATGGAGCCCAGGGCCTACTGAGTTACACTCTAGCCCTTGGCTGAACTTTCTTGTGTTGAACCTTGAACTCATTATGATCCTCCTGCCTCAGCTTCTCTAGTGTTGGAATCACAGGTGTGCACCACCATATCTGACTCAAAAGCCTCCTGAATAACACCAGGCGTCACAACCCTCCGTGAGGAAGCCTGTGCACCTTTCTGAAACATGGGTCTCCAGTGACACTGACCGGCATTCAGCTGCTTGATGATGAACTCTATCTGGCGGATCATTTCAGCGTTGCCCTCTTTGATGAAGCATCGCAGGATATCCTCCATTCCCTAGAGCAGAGCAGAGACAACAAACATTTCAGGGTTGCGATGGGAAGGACCGCTTTTCAGCGGGGTAGTTTCATCTAATCCAAAAGACATTCTTTCCTTCTTCTGGGGAAAGACTATTTAAAATAAAAATTTTCTGCTTGGTATTAAACATTTCTTTTAAAATTCACAGTGAAATTGTTTTCTTCTTGGTTGAGGATCTCAATTTAATTACGATATTATAATACACTTAGGAAAAGCTGAAAAGACCATGAGCTTGCACTGTATGCCTCTATCCCCATGCCTGTGGTTCATGTACACCACTGCCTTTAGTTTGGGAAACGTGGTTTGGGGAGGTGATCCCTTTCCCATGTTCTCCCTAAGTTTATACACATTCTCTTAATTTTAGGATCATTTGTGATCTTTGAGAAGCTGAACCACATGTTTTAAACAAACAGAGGCTTTTCCAAACAACTGTAATTCCTATTCTATCAAAAGAATGATAGAGAGGCCAGGGAGATGGCCTGGCTGGTAAAAACACTGGCTGCACAAGCCTGGTGACCTAAGTCCAACCCCTGGAACCCATGTAAAAAGGCAGATGCAGCAGTGCACAGCTGCAATCCAGCACTCCTACGAGAGACCACAGGTGGAAGATGCAGCAGTGCGCAGCTGCAATCCAGCACTC
>NC_022030.1:65770652-65775541 GCF_000317375.1 Microtus ochrogaster
GAGAGACCACAGGTGGAAGATGCAGCAGTGCGCAGCTGCAATCCAGCACTCCTACGAGAGACCACAGGTGGAAGCAGGTGGGAAGACAGGCTACAGCACACAGGGCAGAGGCAGAGACGAGACAGACAGACAGACAAGCAGAAAGGAGAACCAACGCATGAAAATAGTCCATGGACATTTCCATGTGCTCAGGCCACCCCACGTTTCAAATAAATAAATTAATGAGATTCTCTTTTGGTTTTTAGAGACAGAGTCTTACAATGTAGCTCTGACTAGCCTGAAACTATTTGACCAGGTTAGCCTTAAACTTAAAAGAGATATGCCTGCCTCTGTCTCCCAAGTGCTAGAGTTAAGGGCATGAGCCACCATGTCTGGCTTTATTAAAATTTTCAAGAAAGAACAACAGAGATGGACAGATGGCTAGACAGGAGCACTTACTGATCCCACAGAGGACCCAGATTTGACTGCTAGCACCCACATGGCAGCTCACAACTGTCTATAACTCTAGTTCTAGGGGATCTGACACCTTCTAACTTCCTTGGGCACCAGGCATGCAAGTACATGCACATACATGCATCCAAAAAACTAGAAGAAAAGCCATACAAAATTATAGAGTTACTATACTGTGCCACTATAACACAATGGCACTAGAATTTCCCACTCTAGCTAAGAGAACCCTAGCACATTTGGACATAAGATACTAACTTAGACAAAGTACTATTCCTCTTCTTCCTCCTCCCCTGAAGCACTGGGGTGTGTGCGTGTGCTCTGCTGGACCAAAAATATGTTTTCTAGGCACCAAGAAGGGAATCATAATTAAGAATGAACCCAAGACAGAGCAACTGGCGTCCAGAGAGGCTGGCTCACTGGCAGGCAGGCAGGCAAACACCTGTCAGACTGCCTAACACTTGCCTTTGAATTTGTGGTGACATGAGCCAATATGGTTTGTATTTTATTGTTTTCAATTTAACTAGTTGATTAATCTACCTATCATCTATATACCTCTCTCCCTCTCCTTCTCCCTCTCTTTCTCTGTCTCCTCCACCCCCCCCCCCTGTTTTAAAGACAAGGTCTCACAATGTAGTCCTGGCTGTCCTGAACTCACTAATAGATAGACCAGACTAGTCTCAGTCTCACAAGGGTCCTCCTGGACTAGTGCTTCTAGACTATCCCAATTAAAAGGAGAACATAGCAAACATGATGGCTCGCCCTAACAGAATCAAGATATTCCTTAGAGCTTTGATCATGTGGGATTTGGAATTAGCTCCGAGTCAGGTCCCATTGCTACCTTACTTGAATCACTCAACTTTACCCAGAGACAAGATATATCATTGGTACTACTTCTGTAGATGTCTGTGTCTCTCAAAAGGTAAGGCCTGTATGTAACTGTCTATAAGACCCGAGTGTTTCACTTGTGCAAATTATACCCAACAATGCTGTCTAGTCCAATGGATGGCACAAAGGGGGTGCTTAGTGTGTGGTGAAACGGCACCTGCTGGGTCTGGAGGGACCTGTGGCTCAGGTGAGAAAGCGCAGCTGAGGCCCTGGTGTAATGAGGTGTCCCAGAGGGCACAGTGAGAAGATCCGAGGGCTGGGCCAGAACCTTAGAGAAAAACGGCACTGCACGCCTAGCGACAGGAGACCATGAAGGAACAGTCTGCAAGAGAGGGCCAACTGATGGGTGCCCACACAGCAAGGGCAGTGTTTCAGAGAGGACTGAGAGACTGTGCCAACTCTTGTGGGTCAGTCTGCTATCTGAGCTTGTCCTATAGCCACCTACCACAGTCTGCCTTAGTTCTTGGCTGCCAGAACTCTTCCCCACTTCCATCCCCACAAGGGTGAGTTAGGGGCTATTAATAGAAGACAGTCATATATGTGTTCAACCTCAACATGCCAATAACCACAATGGTTTCTGAGCAGTTTAGGAATAGCCAGAGACAAAGAGTTCATTCAGACTCTTCTCCCAGAGGCACCTTCTGTGAGGACTATCTTTCCATCCCTTTATAGGTCACTTTAGTCTACTGGCTCTCATTCCCACGTCTCCAGCTTAGTTAGCACGTGGAAAACAAACAGCTCGCCATCTGTAGTTAGGAGGATTGTTCAAACACTTTCTTCATAGCAAACAATCCAGTGAAAAGCTTCACATATTTTTTTAAAACCACATATAGTAGGTAATGTTTAATCTAAATTATAGAAATGAGTAGACATAAAAAGTAACAGTATTCTGCTGGGCGTGGTGGCACACGCCTGTAATCTAGTGTTTGGCAGGCAAAGGCAGAAGGACCAAAGGCTCCAGTCCTCCCTGGGCTAGAGTAAGACCCTGCCTGTAAAAATAAACAACAAAACCTGGTATTTCATAATAAAAGCAACAGCCTGGCACTTCAGATAACCTGCATAGACAAGGTGGGAAGGATAGCAGGGACTGTCACTAGCCACTTGGTTGTCTCAGACAGTGCCAAGCAGAAAGAACTGAGGAACTCAGCTCTCATTAAAGAAAACACTGAGAGCGCAGGCTGAGTTCTACCTTGGTGGAAATGTCTGGATCAGAGAGGTTTGGATTTCTTAGATTTTTGGGACATCTGCATATACATAATAAGATAGATATCCTAAGGATGGAGACCCGGTACAATGACAATTCATTTATGTTCCACAGTTTCACATACCTTCTATATGGAGGCTCGGGATAATTTTACATAGTATACCTATATTACATAGTATATAATCACACATGTACACGCACGTGCACACACAACCTGTTGTTATTTTTGAGACCGTCTCACTGTATAGCCCACACTGGCCCCAAGCTAATGACCCTCCTACTTCTGTCTGCTGAATGCTAGTGCTGTGTACTAGCCAACACGGCTCTACAACATTTTAACAGTTTTGTGAATGAAACAGCTTCATGGTGAGAATTTTCCATCTTTGGTTTCATGTCTGTGCTTAAAATTTCTATTTTGAGCATTTTAGATGTTCTTTTTTGATTAGTTGGACTTTGTTATTGAATATGCTCATTACTGATTCTTGCATGTATGTATACATTTAAGATAACACATATGTTTAAAGATTTTTTATGTGTGTGTGCATGTGTTCATTCCAGCCACATGTGTGCCCTCAGAGGCCAGAAGAGGACACTGGAGTTACAGGTGGGGATGAGCTGCCCTATGTATGTGATGGGAACTGAGCCTGGAGCCTCAAGAAGAGCGCCAGCTGCTCCTAATTGCTGAGCATTTCTCTGGCCTCTGTAGTCTGAATTTTTTTTTTAATATTTATTTATTTATTATGTATACAATATTCTGTCTGTGTGTCTGCCTGCAGGCCAGCAGAGGGCATCAGATCTCATTTCAGATGGTTGTGAGCCATCATGTGGTTGCTGGGAATTGAACTCAGGACCTTTGGAAGAACAGGCAATGCTCTTAACCGCTGAGCCATCTCTCCAGCCCCTGTAGTCTGAATTTTTGCAAGAGGACTGGTCAGCTTGTCCCAGCAGAGGTGACAGTAAAGGAGAGAAAACAACCTAATATGGCCAGATTGGACTAAGTTTCTCATTGGATTAAAGACTGCATTAGTGCTGGGATGGGACTTAGTGGCCAAGTCCTTTCTTTTTTTAAATATTTATTTATTTATTTATTATGTATACAATATTCTGTCTGTGTGTATGTCTGCAGCCAGAAGAGGACACCAGACCTCATTCCAATGGTTGTGAGCCACCATGTGGTTGCCGGGAATTGAACTCAGGACCTTTGGAAGAGCAGGCAATGCTCTTAACCACTGAGCCATCTCTCCAGCCCCCGGCCAAGTCCTTTCTTAGCCACTAAAAGCCACCTCAGTTTCACCCTTGGTACTTACTTTGGGGAAAGGGAGAGAGGGAGAGAGAGAGGAAAAGATGGGAAGAGGGAGAGAGGTTTAATTTCTGGTGCGATACTGCAGCACAGGTGTGGAAAGCTCTGGAAGGAAACACAGGTGCCCCTGGCTGTGTGACTCTAGGCAGGAAGGAAACAGACATAGCAGTCTCAGGGACTGCTGAGAGGGTTAAGTAGGAGGAGGCACCTGTCTTTGGGAAAGAGCAGTGAGCACACCTACTGTGTGTGCACGCACACGTACCACAGTGTGCATGTGGAAGTCAGAGGATAACTCCCAGGAATTAATTCTCTCCTACCACTCGGGTTCTGAGGTAGAACTCAGGTTGTCAGTTCCATTGTGGGGTATATCCACATGCAGTTCTTAAATGAATAATGTCTTGTTCAACTGTGACATGATTTTCGAAAACCAACTAGAAGATTTAGTAATTCTCTTCAAAACAAAACCATTGTCTGGAATGTTCTTGTGGTCTCCTGTGTTCTGAGTATGGACACACATCTAATCCCTTCACAACAGAATTTTCTATGTACACAGTTACTCAGGTTTTATACAGCATCAGGAAAAAGGCCAGAGCTTTAGTGGTTTTGCTGGCTAGCTTTAAAAACAACCGTCCTCTCAAATAAGACACTAATCACCCAGCCATTGTTGCTGTACTTCAAATATGAGCACAAATGCAAACAAAGTCAGTAAAACTCTATTTACCAGCACCTGAGATGCAAACCAGCTTATAAGAGTCAAGAAACACCTCCAACACTGCAAAAATAAGCTTGCTAGAATTTCCCCAACACGGTAGCTCTTTAACAATTACAATGCAGGGATCCTTGTGAGATTCAGATTCTCCCTTGAGAAAACCACAAATCTATCTTTCACATACAGTTTTAGGGAGTCTGTAAGCTACGTAAGCTGGCCCTGAAAGAAAGAAGTAGCAGAAGCCTCTTCCCCACAGCTCTGACTCAAGGTGCTGAGAGGAGCTTTTGAACTGCTCAGGGCTTTGTGTGTGTGTGTGTGTGTGTGTGTGTGTGTGTGTGTGT
>NC_022030.1:65775641-65782938 GCF_000317375.1 Microtus ochrogaster
AGAGAGAGAGAGAGAGAGAGAGGGAGAGAGAGGGAGAGAGAGGGAGAGAGGCGGGAGGGGGGGCGGACAGTCTCACAAGAAAGTCTCATGTGAGACAGACTGGCCTCAAACTCACTATGTAGCTCAGGTTGGTCTCAAACTTGCAGCGATCTTTCTGCCTCAGCCTCCCAAGTACTGAGGTTACATGTGAACTGCTATGCCCAGCTCAGCACATCCTCTTACCATGGCTCTGGCCTCCTCACGAATGGATGGGATGGAAAGAATGCTGTACAGGGCTCCGTTCACATACGGCTGTATCTTTAAGACGAGAAAAAAGACCAGTCATTTTTTGCAAGTTTTCAAATACTAACAACTCAATGGCCAGATGCCAGCCTCAGGACCAGTCAGGCTTAGGGGAGAGCAGGTGTCCCTGTCTCCAGAACCCAGAATGAACATTTCACACGAGACACCTCATGTGTTTATGAGGGCTGCAACTGAGTCCAAATTCAAATCCACCACTCCCTCTCCACCTTCTTCCTGTTTAACTAATGTCAATCCTAGCATTCTGATCACCCAGATTATAAATTTGGGAGTCATCATGGATTCTATTTATCCCCAATATTTCCTCTCTGAGCCATTATTGGTAAGAGCCCTTGTTTCCCCACATCTGCTGCTACTGTCCGTGCTGAGAAGTCCTGTCATGACTGGGGATACCTTGTCTCTAAACTAGATCCCACTTCTGAAGCTTTCTCTGTGAGCCACTTACCATGCAGCTGAGCCTTCCTGCCTTTTCAATGCAATAAGAGCCTTTCTTCACACCCCAAAAATACTAATGTGCAGACAGATATGAGCATCGTTCTCCTGACGACTCTGTGTCTCATCAAGCCCAGAGCTATGTAACACAGGACACACGGGGCTCCCTCTATCTGTGGCAGCCCCCACTCTTCCAGCTTCTAAAATACACATATGTATTTGTGTACCTTTTCTTTTTTGAGACAGACTTGCTTCAACTTGTTACGGAGCTGATGATGACCCTGAATGTCTGACTCTCCTGCCTCTACCTCCAAAGTCCTAGGGTTAGGAGCATGAGATGCCACATCTGGTTTATGTGCACTGGGGAGTAAAGACAGGGCTTTTGCATGCTAGATAAGGGTTCTATTGCTCTTAAGCAAATGCACTGGCAATAGCCGATGACAAGAACTAACTCCTCTGGTCTAATCCATTTGCATTCCATTGAGTCACAGGAAGAATGGGATCCCTGCAGCACTCACCTGCCTGAGTTAAACACAATGGAGAAGAGTCCCGGGCAGCAATTAGGACAGGACTGAAGTAGTGAAAACCTCCCTGACTTTGAAATATAAAAGGCCCGCATGAACTGAACAGCCACCTAACATCTACCCGCTGAAGACGCCTGTGTCAGTGAGGTGATGCAGCTGTGGAGAATGTAGCTGCACATGAGATGAACTAGAGCAGAGCTGCCTGTTTGGAATGGGAACAGATGCGCGGCAACCTAGTGCTCCTTTTGACCCAAGGGTCCTGCCAGTCATGCCTGCTGAAAGATGCCCTCTGTCAAAATACATCTAATTTTGGATGAGGCTTCAGCTGCAGGTGAAAAGTCTTGCCATCACCCCAGTATTCTGGAGGCTGAGACAAGAGAATCACCAGTTTGAGGCTGGCAGGGGCTACATAGAGTTATGGCCAGGCTGGGCTTCTTTGAGATGCCATTATTTCTGAAAAAACATTTGTAAAAACCAAGTGAGAGATGAATCATCCGGAATTTTTTGTTTGTTTTTTTGAGACAGGGTTTCTCTATAGCTTTGGAACCTGTCCTGGAACTCTTGTAGACTAGGGTGACCTCGAACTCCCGGAGATTCGCCTGCCTTTGTCTCCTGAGTGCTGGGATTAAAGGCCTGTGTCACCACCATCCGGCTTTGTTATCATATTTAAAAATGGCTAGAAAACCAGCTGTGAGGTAATGAGGTCATTCTGCAGGGCAATCTGAGCCAGCATATGCTGTGAACTGGCAGCCTTGAGGGCCACATACCCCATGGAAGCTCAGTGTGGGGTCCCATGGGACAAGAGTGGAGCTGTCACAGAGGACAACAGTAGCAGCAGAGCTGGAAGCCATCAAAGGCCTGCCCATGAGGAATACAATATGCACCAGGACATGGTGAAAGACAAGGGGTACTGCAGTAGTGAGGCTTAGAACAGGAGACTCAGGACGCACACAGAAAGTTCCCCGGAGGACAGCCATCACCTGATGAGCTCTAGGCTGAAATATGTAATATGTAAATTAAGTTCACACAAACATAGCACCAGAGGTGCTTTAAGGGCACAGTGTCCACAGACAACAGCAGAGGAGATATGGGGTGGGGGTGTTAATGTCAGGGGAAGAAACCAGAAAGTGAAAGTGAGGTGGGACAAGGACCTGGCTGCATCAGTGAAATATTTCAGATTATACAAGATGTAAAGTTGCTTACAAAAATGGCCAGAGGATGGGTTGGAGAGTCTTATCAGTGCATAAGATGCTTGCTATACAGGCAGAATGACCTGAGTTCAGATCTCTAGTACCCATGTAAAATCTGGGCAGGTATGGTGGTACCAATAATTCCAGCACTTGGGAGCTTGCCCTGTAGATCCCCAGTCTCTGCCTCCCAAGTGCTAGCAGATGGGAGATCTCAGGGTTCCATGCTCTCATGGATCTTGCCTTAGTAAAGAAAGTGGAGGGCAATCAAGGAAGATAGCCAACATCAAATTCAGGCCTTCATGGACATCCACACACACCTGCAATGTCAGACACTTAAACACACACACACACACACACACACACACACACACACACACACACACAGGACCCTCAAATACATGGAGGAATATACATTAAATACAGCACCTGGCCAAAGCCAACCCCTTGCTGAAAGGTCACAAGCACCCAGGTCACCATTACAATCCCCCAATCCACCCAAGGCAAGCAGCACCGCCTGAGTACCTCATGGTTTTCATGGCCAAGGAGATCTGAAAGGACTTTCAGCACGAGCCCTGCCACTTTAGCACACGTGCTCTTTCCTGCGGGAAGCAAGGCAGAGGAAAACACACGTCAGACAGGAGAGAGCTGTGTAACAAGCCAGTCACTCAGTCACTCTGAGCCCCAGTCTTCTCCCTTTAAAAACAATTATGATGCTGGTGGGTTTGGTGACACGCTTATAACCCAGGGAGGCAGAGGGAGGAGGGTCTCTGTGAGCAGGACTACATAGAGAGACCCCATCTCAGACAAACAAACAAATAAAAATGGATTATTAGCACCTGCTCCAAAAGGAGGTACAGAATTAAGTAAGCCCACAAAAACCCTGGGAACTTGGAGCTGCTGGTGGCCATGACAACAGTTCTAGTATAATGTGCTATGTGGGCATACTGTATCACCAAACACATCGTCAAACTGCAAGCACTCTGATGCCAGGAAAGGTGGCTGGGATCTGAGAAGCATGTGCAAGCTGGGGCTCCCACACAGGCTATGCCCAGAGCAGAAGACTGCGCAGTCACCTACTCCGTCAGCAGCACACGCGTGGCTTGGGCAGAGCAGGCGAGCCACTGAGCCAGCAGACCCTGGAGGATGGAGGCAGCCCAGCGAGTGTGTACAGAAACTAAAACTCCCATCTCCGTTGAGTAGGTAAACATTTTTTGGTTTATTTTGAGGGTTCTGCTTTTGCTTTTGAGGCAGAGTCAGCCTAAGCCAGCGACCAATTTGCAGTATAACCAAGGAGCATAACCTGGAGCTTCGATCCTCCTGTCTCCACCTTCTGAGTTCTGGGATTACAGGCATGCACCCCCATGCCTACTTTATGACCTAAGGCTTATTGCATGCCAGTCAACTGAGCTCCAGTCCCATAGGTGAGAAGCAGCTTTTGGTGCCCTTATGAACCTCCAGTTCCAGGACATGGAAAATACTGAACAGGCAGCATGAATTAATGTCACTATTCCTGCCACCAACTTAATCCCAGAGGATGCTGGGAGCACACCTCTCTGTCTCCAGTGGCAGGGATCATAACTCTTAACTTCCTACCTTTGAAAAGTTCAACAAAAAGCCAGGCGGTGGTGGAGCACACCTTTAATCCCAGCACTCGGGAGGCAGAGGCAGGCGGATCTCTGGGAGTTTAAGGCCAGCCTGGTCTACAGAGCTAGTTCCAGGACAGGCTTCAAAGCTACAGAGAAAGCCTATAGAGAGAAGAAGGAAGGAAGGAAGGAAGGAAGGAAGGAAGGAAGGAAGGAAGGAAGGAAGGAAGGAAGGAAGGAAGGAGAAAAGTGCAACAAAGATGAAAGAAATGTCACTGCGTTTACTCTCCTCTTCGGAAGGGCACTTCACAAGCACAAAACTGCTGTAGATTCTTCCAAGGGTAACATGGTACTTTGGCTTGAAGCACTTGCTAGCTTCATACCTAGCTAGAAATGCTTCACTGTACTAAGTTTTCCATAAGGGAAACAAAAAGCAAGCCCTGCTGAGCTCCCTGGGAATGCAGATTTGTAGGCAGGTCTCTCCAGCCATCCTCCATACCAGGACATGTGTATCTGGGTGTGTGCGTGTGGGGAGGACTGAGGGGCTGTGACACCTGCACTGCGGAGGCAGAGGTTCATGAGCAACGCCACAGAGTATTCCAGTGTGTAGTCAGACAGGCAGTCGGGGTCCTTCAGAAGGTCGATCAGCCAGAAGATGAGGCCGTCTCTGATCATCGCCGTCTGTAGCGGGCGCCTAAGAGGAAACAACCTTCCTTATTAGATGGAGTAACTGGCAAGGGACTTCCCATGGAAGAATGTTCCACAGTGCAGATGGGGATCAAAGGAGTTATGAAAGACAGACTCTGGGGAACACCCTTAAGCCCGCTCAACTGGGACATGATATTTTAAAGAATGATTGAGCAGTAAGAAGCGCCTCCCACTTTGAAAGTCTCCTTTGCAATATCTAAAGCTAGCAGACTTCTACTTCAAATACATGTATGTCATTAACAGCTTTGGCTTACTTGACCCAGGCAATCGGCCACAGAAATACTACTTTGAAAAAAAAACCAACTTGGAGGGGCTCATCTTCCACGATTCCATGTGCTAGACATGCATAAGGCAGAACTAGAGGAGAGGTCAGGGAGGCTGGCTAGACATGCATAAGGCAGAACTAGAGGAGAGGTCAGGGAGGCTGGCTAGGGCTGCGGATGGAGTGGAGAGTGGCGTCCATGCATGAGAGACAGAAATGCTCTAAACTAGGACTGGTAAAATGGCTCCGTGGGTGAGTGATTCCTGGACCCACAAGGTGAAAGGAGAGACCGATCCCTACAACTCATCCTCTGACCTCCACGGTACACACATATAAATAAATAAATGGAAAATAGGTTCTACAATCAGGTTGTGATGGTTGCAGAACTCTGCAAATCCGTGAAAACCAGACTTGTCCATTTATGATGGTGACTTCAGGGGCTAGAAAGATGGCTCAGCAGTTAAAAGCATTGTTGCTTTGGCAGAGGATCTAGGCTCATTTCTTAGCACCCCTATCATTGCTCAGAACTGTATGTGTAACCCCTGTTCCAGGGGATCAGAACTCTCTTCTGACTGCTAAAACATGTGTTTCACCAGGCACACACGTTACACATACATACACACAGGCAAAATGCTCATATGTATAAAATAAAACAATTTTTTAAAACTATTTATGTATTTATTATGTTATACAATATTCTGTCAGTGTGTATGTCTGCAGGCCAGAAGAGGGCACCAGACCTCATTACAGATGGTTGTGAGCCACCATGTGGTTGCTAGGAATTGAACTCAGGACCTTTGGAAGAGCAGACAATGCTCTTAACCACTGAGCTATCTCTCCAGCCCCCTAAAACAATTTTTTTATGGAAACAAAATTCCACTATGTAGCCTTGGCTGGCTGGGACTCACTATGTAGACAAGGCTGGGCTTGAACTCATTAGAGCTCTACCTGCCTCTGCCTCCCAATTGCTGAGATTAAAGACATGCACTACCGTGCCCACTAAGTTGTTGTTTGTAAAAGGGTTCTAAGAAGACACTAGATCTGGTTCAAAAAGAACATGAAGGGCTGGGCAGATGGCTCAGTGGTTAAGAAAACCTGCTGCTGTTTCGGAGAACTCTGGTTCAGTCAGGCAGTTTACAGTCATCTGTAACTGCAGTTCCAGGGGGCACCAGACATGCACACGGTGCACATACATACAAGCAAAACACTCACATATGTAACATAAATTTAAAAAGAAATACTTAAAAAACAGAACAGAACATGACTTTAAAGTTATAATGTAGCACTTCCAGGTCCTGCTAAGTCCAGGCCCAGACTCATGGTGGGCTTCTGGGATGTGCCAAGGAGTGAGGCCCCCAGAGGACTAATGGGGAACAACCTGACTGTGTGTGTTTACCCTTACACCAAACACGGGGCTGGCAGTAATGACCCGACACTAGCTAGGGGAAGGCAACTGTGTACTCACTGTAATGTCTTTCTCCAGCCCAGCAGACCTTAGATTAGAGGGGAGTTTCCAGCTCTATCATGAAAAGTCATTTACCCTTTCTTACATGTTAACAGAAAGATAACATTTGCATTCTAGGACATCATGAGAATTAAGTAAGAAGTAAGTGGTGTATCAGACCGAAGTCTGAACTCCAAAATATACAAAGAACTCAAGAAATTGGACACCAAAAGATCACATAATCCAATAAAAAAATGGAGTACAGACCTAAACAGAGAACTCTCAACAGAGGAATCTAAAATGGTTGAAAGACACTTAAAGGAAATGCTCAACATCCTTAGCCATCAGAGAAATGCAAATCAAAACAACTCTGAGATTCCATCTTACACCTGTCAGAATGGCCAAGATCAAAAAATCTGATGAAACTTATGCTGGAGAGGTTGTGGAGTAAAGGGAACACTTCTTCATTGCTGGTGGGAATACAAGCTGGTACAACCCCTTTGGATGTCAGTGTGGCGATTTCTCAGAAAATTAGGAAACAACCTTCCTCAAGACCCAGTAATACCACTTTGGGTATATATCCAAAGGATGCTCCATCGTACCACAAGACACGTACTCAACTATGTTCATAGCAGCTTTGTTTGTCATAGCCAGAACCTGAAAACAACCTAAATGTCCCTTGATCAAAGAATGGATAAGAAAGATGCGGTACATTTACACAATGGAGTATTACACAGCAGAAAAAAATAACGATAGCTTGAATTTTGCAGGAAAATTGATGGAGCTAAAAAACATTATTTTGAGTGCGGTAACCCA
Organism: Microtus ochrogaster; assembly: GCF_000317375.1. Taxonomy (NCBI): domain Eukaryota; kingdom Metazoa; phylum Chordata; class Mammalia; order Rodentia; family Cricetidae; genus Microtus; species Microtus ochrogaster. The sequence goes on from NC_022030.1 coordinate 65,782,901, forward strand.
GACCCAGAAAGACAATTATCACATGTACTCACTCATAG
>NC_022030.1:65783232-65804065 GCF_000317375.1 Microtus ochrogaster
ACACACACACACACACACACACACACACACACACACACACACACAAACATGGTGCATGGCACTCTGAGCTCATGGCAGAGACTGACCAATGGCATGGTCCTCACCTGAGGCTGAACTTCTGCAAGGCCCCAAGGACATTCTCACGAGTGATGACGTCCTTGTCTTCTTCCTTCAGCCTACCCTCCAGCATGCGCAGCACCTTTGTGTTCTGGGCTAGGTAGAGTCGACCTAGAGAGTAAAGATGGGCCAGAGAGGAAGATGGGGAAGACGTAAAGAATTAATCTGGGGAAGATTTGAACAGGATACACTAGAAAGTTCTAGAAGAAATTATTCAAGTGTATTTTTTTCTGAGCCAGGTATGGTGGTACATGCCTGCAATCTCAGTACTGGGGAGGCACAGCACGAGGACTACAAGTTCGTGGCCATGCTAGTACCTGCATAGGGGGATCCTGTCTCAGAACAGAAGCTTACTCAAGCAATGATCTAACCAATAGAAAGCCTTTCTTCCTGGAAGTTAACATCAGCCATCACCGTCTGTGACATCCTGAAACTGAGGGACCTACAGGGAAAACGGAATGGAGCTATGCTGTGTGTCCCCGGACCTTCACAAGAACTGCTTCCGCCACACTCTCCTGTTCCCTTTGGACACGCTCAGGGCCCGATGGAGGTGGGGCCCTGTCTAGGACATGTTAGTAAGTGCAGACTCACCACTGACCTTTCATAGATTTCTGCATTGACAGATACCAATTTTAAATAGGATTGTTAGATGAAGAGTTCTCAGGTATACACTGGCTTACAATAAGTGTTTGCCAAACAAATGGGATAATGAATTAAATAAACATGCTGAATATCATGTATTCATAACCTGAAAACTTTGTTTATTCACCTTGAAAAAAAACCACCTCAAATGAGGCTGGGGTATGGCACACAATCCCAGCACTCAGGGGGCAGAGGCAGGTGGACTACTGTGAGGTCAAGGCCAGCCTGGGCTACACAGAGAGATGCAGTTTCAACAATAATTAAAAAACAAAACAACAACAAAAATCTCAAACAATAAGAATGTAAGGCAATCATCCTGGGTGTGTGCAGTGTGTGTGAAATGCACATCTGTGAGTGTGGGAGTGGAGGTGCCAGGTGCACACACATTGGTCAAGTCAGTTCTTTCCTTCCACCTTAGTCAGAAGCAGGGTCTCTCTTGCCGTTCCACCAATGCTGTGTTCTCCAGGCTGGCTGTCCCACAAACAATTCTGTCTCCACTTCCCATCTCACCCTAGGAATGCTGGGATCCACATCTGACCTGCTAGTGGGTTCTGGGGATCAAACTCAGGTCATCAGGCATATGCAAGAGCTTTTATTAGCTGAGCTGGTTCGCCTGCCCAGACAATGGCCCTGTGTAAAACTGACTTTTAATTCAGCTACAGCATCTTAATACTTCTGAAATTTGCAAATCCTTTAGAGACTGTAGGAAATTCTAGTGCTTGCTAGAATATGCTTTACTTGTTTCAACAAACTTATTATGGCAAGTAGGAATTATAGAAAATTATCTACTATGCAGTTAAAAACAATTTAACTAAGAGTTATAAAAATCTTGGGTATTGTAAAATAAACTCCAAAGGCATGAAAACTTGCTCTGACAGAAACTTAGGCAATTATCTTAAGAACTAATTTCCCAAGAGACGTTAGAAGAACAGAAATAAATGAGGAGACCCGGGCTACTTTAAGCAACACTGGGAAACACTAATTTCACAGGCATGCCATGTGGCTTTGCCAGGGGTGTTCTGCTTGGAGGGAAATGTCACCTCACCTTCAGCCAGGGATGCCAGGGCGTTGATGAGCCTGGCCATGTACTGCCGCACAGCTTCGCTCTTGGAGTGCAGCAGCTGCAGCACGCTCCTCTGTAGGGGATAACATTGAGAGCCAGCAGTGAGGGGAGGCAGAGAAGGGACCATGGCCCCCAGGCCTGCCTGACTCGAGGGCAATAGGCTACAGCCACACACTTCCCCTGCAACTCCTGATTTCCAAACAGTACTTGATGAGACTTGGCAAAAGGAAGTTGCCCAAATTTCTAAGTTTCATTAAGTATGCCAACCACCTAGAACAACAGGGCACATGTGGTCACTACTGCTGCTGGCTTTCCAGAGGAGAGACAAACACATCTAATTCAGCCCCCTCCAAACATGACAGGACTACAAGCAAATGGCTTTAAAAAAAAAAAAAAAGACAAATTCTGAACAACTGAGTAAATACCATGAGAAATGTTGTTCTGGAACAACAATGCAGCCCCCGAGGTTATTCACAAGACAGTACTGAGCAAGGGCAAATCCCGAGTTCCTCCACTTATGCTCCAAAAGGCTGAAGAGCTAGGGACAAAGCGTGGGACAATACAAACACAAGACAGAAACAAAGTGGCTAGATTGCACTATGCTGCTCCCGTGATCTTCCAGCACAGCAATAGGTAGGAGGTGTTATCATGGGAGCTAACACAGAGTGTCTCAGCATTGGGGCACAACAGATTCACATGAGCAGGGAGTTACCAAAATACAGACAGGAAGCCATCATGATGGTGCATGCTTGTCATCCAGTACTTGGGAAACAGAGGCAGGACAATCTCCAATTTGAGGTCAGTCCAGGTTATAGCAAGATATTTTCAAAAACCAGTGGCTATAGGGCTGAAGAAATGGCTCAGCAATTAAGAGTAATTGCTGCTCCTGCAGAGGACCTGGGTTGGGTTCCTAGCACCCACATGCCAGCTATCAACAATGAACAACTTCAGTTCCAGGGGATCTGATGCCCTCTTCTGACCTCCTCAGACCCTGAATACACATGGTACACATACAGGCAGACAAATATCCCCCCCCCCACACACAGATGCACACACACAAACACACACATGCACACACACACACACACAAATAAAAACAGTTGTTGGGATGTAACTTAGTGGTAGAGCACTCATAACACCCTGTGTTCAGAAAGGAGCGGGAGGGAAGGAGGCTGGAGAACGTCAATTCAGGAAAGAGAAACAAGGAGGCATTAGTAGAAGTTTGGGGAAGCAAGACTCCTGTATGGTAGCTCTGTACTGGATGTAGAGGGTTCCAACTGGACTATGCCCAGTGAAAGAGCCATCTGCCACCTCTGACTGTCCTTGTATCATCTTTATTTAGGCAAATTTTCAATGTAGGGTACAATACAGAGAACTTATAGGTTGATGGAGGAAGGTCATTGGTTAATTAAGAAACTACTTGGCCTCATAGGTTAAAACATAGGTGGGAGGAGTAAACAGAACAGAATGCTGGGAGGAAGAGGAAGTGAGCTCAGAACTCATACAGCTCCTCTCAGGGCAGACGTGATGATGCCCCAACCCAGGATGGACGTAGGCTAGAATCTTCCTGGTAAGCGCACCTCGGTGTTACACATATTAATAGAAATGGGCCAGGCAGTGTTTAAAAGAATACAGTTTCCGTGTAATTATTTTGGGTAAAGCTAGCCTTGCAGGCGGCTGGGTGCCAGAAACGTAGCCCTCCACTCTTATTACAACAGAGTGGCACCCAATGTTGTAACAAACTCGACGTAAAACCTGAGAAAGCTTAATTTTAAACAGAGAAAAAATAGAGTTTAACACAGATATTTGCTGTTTGTGGGTGGCGTGCTGCAGAGAGAAATTGTCCTGACTCAGCAGCAGGAAAAAACTGGCTGTTTTAAAATGCCGGCTTTCTGGGCTGTGCCGTCATTGCAATCTCTGTCTTGCTCCTGCGGAAGACAGAGGTTTTGAATGGAACATTTGGAGTAAAATGCTACGGATTGCTTGATGGCAATGTGGACTGCTGTGTGCCTGGAACTATGTGTGGCTCAGGGGCACCAAATGGCTCTGAGGCAGGAGCGGCTCAGCTCAGCCATGCTGAACTGTGCTGGTCTCAGGCAGGAACTACCATAATTACTGTAATAACAGTGCAGCAAAGTTTAGACTGGGCAGGACACAGGCGGTACCGTATTACTTGTACATGGTGCAACTTAAGTTTTTAAGAACTGCTTAACATTTTAAGAAATGCTCCTGGATAGTAAAAAAAATTACAGATTCACAATAAAACAGATTCAGACAGACCACTAAATGGATCACAGTGTTGGATGAGTGTACGTAGGCTTGAGAGAAAAAAAAAGAGAATAAATTTAATGCCTTTAAAAAAAGGGTAAAGTCTTTAAAGAGACAGAGTACAGATAGTTATAGATTAAAAGAAATAAAAATAAGCCACGTAAAAATGGAAAATTCACAGAGATTCTGGATTATGTACATTGTGTTTTCTTTAAAATTTTTGACTGTGAAGGAGCTAAATATAGAAAAACATTTCATTGTGTGGTCTGCCAAACTACATGTATGTTCTAAAGGTATTATGATTTCAGAATTTGGGTCTAAGGATATGATGTTTTGGAGAGGGTCTTCTTTTGTTTTCACAGAGGACCAGACCCTGTGGATTGCATCTATCCCAATATGGTATGATAGACCATGCCCTCCTGAAAGGTTGCTGTGAACACCCTCAAAAAATTACTTCACTCAACTGCTGAGATGAAACTAGCACACAGGTTATACCATGAAAGACCTAACTAACGACGCCCCCATTCAGCAGGAAGCAGTTTGGAGAGAAAAAACTGCGACCATGTTCCCAAATATTGTTTATAAATGTTCTTTTACATTTAAAGGGGGATATGATATAGATATGAATAATTTGCACTGGTAAGGATTTTAAGGTCAATTTTGTTATATGTATATGTATTTCTGATCTTGATTAAGGTATTGAGATTGTGTAGTTCATTTAAAAATGTACTGTATAATTAAGAAATATAGGTTGTTAATGGATAATCATCAATAATAGTCAAGCTTGTAGTCATATTAGATTTTCTAGATGTGCATAGATATATTTCAGACAGGCATTCTTCATATCTTTCAAAGACTACAGAACATGGCATTTAATGGTTTAATAACTTAGGGCTTTTTATGACTATGAGACACATCTGCTCCTGGCAACACAAGCTACTTCAAGAGGAAGATGGGCATCGAAGAGGATCCTTATGGAGTTGGTTAGCCATTTGGGCAAGAAACTGCTCTTGCCAGGACTGTTGCATAAAATGGACACAGAACCCGCAGAAAGAGGACTGCTGAACTTGCCTAAAGGTGAGATGGTCTTTTTGGGGTTCCTGATTCATGAAAGAGTCTGCGAGACATTCTGCAGGATGCAGAAGAAAGTGACTGAACTGTCTTTGGAATTTCCTGCTTCGTGGAGGTGTCTGCTGGATACTATGGGCCTGTAGGCTGAAGATGGATGCCCCAACGGTACAAAAGAACTTTGGGTGACTGTCCAGGCAGCGAGATGTCTCTGTGATTTCTAGAGTTTTGTAAGTTGCTTACTTCTCATTTACTTAGGTCTTTGATGGAGTTGAAAAATAGATATAGTTTTCCTTAGTTATGATAAAGATAAAATACATATAAAAATTGTAATTTTTACTTGATAACTGTTTTCTTATATGTAATTTTGCTATGTTAAAGTTAAAGCCTTTCCTTTTTGTTTAAACAGAAAAAGGGGAAATGATGGAGGAAGGTCATTGGTTAATTAAGAAACTGCTTGGCCTCATAGGTTAAAACATAGGTGGGAGGAGTAAACAGAACAGAATGCTGGGAGGAAGAGGAAGTGAGCTCAGAACTCATGCAGCTCCTCTCAGGGCAGACGCGATGATGCTCCAACCCAGGATGGACGTAGGCTAGAATCTTCCTGGTAAGCGCACCTTGGTGCTACACATATTAATAGAAATGGGCCAGGCAGTGTTTAAAATAGAGTTTCCATGTAATTATTTTGGATAAAACTAGCCGTGCGGGTGGCTGGGTGCCAGGAACGTAGCCCACCGCTCTTATTACAATAGGTCACCAGGGAACAGCTTGAAGAGTGTTCACAAGTGAACGTGTGCTAACAGGTAACCAAGTCCAGAAGCCACATTCCCACAGTCCAGGGACCCTTCAGACACCCTTGCAAACAATTCTCTCCGGCTTCTAATATACATTAACTCTTGCCTTGCTTTTTGCTTTTGTGTGTGTGCACATGTGTGCATGAACATGCATGTGGAGCCCAGAGGTGCCTTCCTCAGCCACTCTGCAGCTTAGTTTTTGAGACAGGGTCCCTCACAGAGCCTGAAACTCGCTGATTTGGCTAGACTGCTGGCCAACAACCCCCTGGGATCCTTTTCTGCCTCCCCAGCAAGATTGCCTACCTGCCACCTTCTTTTTTTTAATTTTTTATTACTTTATAAATAATACCAATCCAGGGGCTGAGAGATGGCTTGGTGGTTCAGCGCATTGCCTGCTCTTCCAAAGGTCCTGAGTTCAATTCCCAGCAACCACATGGTGACTCACAACTATCTGTAATGAGATTTGGTGCCCTCTTCTGGCCTGCAGGCATACATGCAGACAGAATACTGTATACTTAATAAATAAATATTTAAAAAAATAATAATACCAATCCAAATTCCCACCTTCTCCCCTCCTCCCACTTCCCTCCCTCCCTCCCTGCCCTCTTCTTAACCTGGGTGCTGGGAATCCAGGCTTGCACTTTTCCAGCTGAGCCAGTTCCCAGCCCCAAAATTGCCTGTTCTTAAAAAAAAACTGTGACTGGCAAAAGTAAAATGTTTATTACAGAAAACACTAATGCCTGGTTTAAGATCTTAGTCCGAATCTCAGTTTCATCAAATCTGCAATGAGGTGCGAAGATAGTCTCAATGAGGGGCTGCCTAGATCAGGATGGCCTGTGGGGGATTATCTTAATTGATAGGGAAAGCCCCATTTTAACTGTGGGCAGGCCCAGTTCCTGACCAGATCCCGAGCTGTGTGAGAGTGGATAAGCCAAGCTGACCACAAGCACTCACACGTCCATCTCTCTGCTTGACTGTGGATGTGACTAGCTGGGTCACGGTCCTGCTGTCTAGATTTGCTGGCAAAGATGGATTTAAGAGAAAAAATAAACTCTTCCCCAAGCTGCTTTTGCCACAGTATTCATCTCAGTAACAGAAATGAAACTAGGCTTGGACATTATACTCAGCCCTGAGCCTCGACTCTCTGACTTGTAGAAGAGATATGACCCGGCGTCTCAAGGTGTAAGGATCAACCAAGATCTCTTAAGGAAAAGTTCATAACAATGCTCTGTGCAAAGAAGCTGCTCCTGGATGTAAGATTTCTTCCTTTCTTCCCCTGGTGGGAGTCACACTGGCTTCTCTGGAGTTAAACTACTTTTAATGTTTAGCTTTAAAGTAGCTAGTCAGTCTGGGCTCCACTACTCATTTACTATGTGCAGAAGTTTTAATTTTACAAGAGATTACAGCTAAGAGAGTGCATGAATCTCAGAAGAAACTTTGAACTTTAGACTTTTAAATAAGTTTGAAAACTATCATAGGCCGGGCGGTGGTGGTGCACGCCTTTAATCCCAGCACTCGGGAGGCAGAGGCAGGCGGATCTCTGTGAGTTCGAGACCAGCCTGGTCTACAAGAGCTAGTTCCAGGACAGGCTCCAAAACCACAGAGAAACCCTGTCTCGAAAAACCAAAAAAAAAAAGAAAACTATCATAGACTGGGGACTTTTGAAGTTGGACTGAATTCAGTTTTGCATTATATGGCTACAAGCCTTTGGGGCCAGGGAGTGGAATGTGGTGGTTTGAAAGAAAATGGCCCCCAAATGGAGTGGTACTATTAGGAGGTGTGGCCTTGCTGGAGTGGGTGTGGCCTTGTTGGAGGAAGTGTGTCACTGTGGGAGTCGGCTTTGAGGTCTTTTTTGCTCAAGCAATGCTCAGTGTGGTACTCAGTTCACTTCCTGTTGCCTGTGGATCAAGACGCAGAACCCTCAGCTTCTTCTCCAGCACCGTGTCTGTCTACATGTTACCATGCCCCACTATGATGATAATGGACTAAACCCCTGAAACTGTAAGCCACCCCATTTTAATGTTTTCCTTTGTAAAAGCTGTTGTGGTCATGGTGTCTCTTCACAGCACTAGAAACCCTAACTATAATTATAATTATAACTAAAATTATAATTATAATTTTTAAAAGTTGGGATGTAATTTTTAAAATTTGGCTCTTTCTCTCTTTTCTTTCCTTCTTCTCTTTTCTTTTAGACAGGGTCTATGTAGCCCTAGCTATCCTGGACTACCATGTAGACTTTTGCCTCCTTTGCTCTGAGATTGGTTTTGTGGCTACTTCTTTATAAAGAAAAGGGGTTGTCTAGAAGTTCCCAAAATGCTAGAAGTTTCTACTTCTTAATCTAGGTAATGGAATAACAACTTCAAAATTTTCAAATATTTTCGATATTAACTTCTGTGAATGGTAAGTGGAACTATGGATTCGGAAAGACAATAGTTCTTGCATTAAGGAAGCAGGCTCTTGAGATGCACACATAATGCTGCAGAGCTAGAACTGTCAGATGTCTACAATGATAGAAGTTCCTTCAGGTTGACGATGCTATGCTACACATTGAACTCTGAGGACCACTAAGGGAGAAATAGCTAGCCAACCAGTCCAGTTTCCCACCCAAACAGCCTGATCCATTTTGGAGTCATGGTGGCCCAGCATCTGCATTACCAAGGAGTCTTCTGACCCGGCGGGTTGTCTTTAGAGAACTTTAAGTCATTCCTTCTTAGAAACAAACGGGTGGGGATGAGCTCTGTTGTATAGTATGCATAAAGCCCTCAGTTTGATCCCCAGCACCAAACCATGGAAACCAGCCATGGGCACAAGTCTATAATCCCAGGGTCCAGGAGATTGTAGAGGCATGAAGTTCAGAAGTTCAAGGTCAGCTTCAGCCCACACAGAAAATATGGAGCCAGTCTGAACTATGTAAGATCCTAATACAAAGGGTTGGAGAGATGGCTCAGCAGTTAAGAGCACTGACTAGCTGTTTTTCCAGAACATAGGATATAATTCTTAGGACCCACTGTGGGTTCACAACTGTGATTCCAGTTCCAGAAGATTTGACACTGTCTTCTGACCTCCACAGGCAGTGCATACATGTGATATACATACATGCAGGTGCAAAATACCCATACACATAAGATTTTTTTAAAAAAAATCTTAAAAATAAAAGACCCTAACACAAACAACAACACCTGAACAAAACAAACAACAAAACAAGTAACATGTGCTTGAAGGAACTACAGTCTTCAACAGCTGCAGAGATTGGAGCACTTAGACAAAAAACACTAATGCAACACATCGACTCTGAACTCTGAAAATGGGAGGACGGAAGGGGGCGAGGGAAGATGAACAGAAGAGCTGCAGAGCCCATCAAGGCACCTGGCTTGTTTGGGAATCTCCAGAACTAAAGAGGAGGTCAAGAGGTGAACACAGACCTCAAGCAACTGATAAGCTCATACTCAAAGGTCAGCACACTGACAATCAAGAGAAACCAAAGCCTCAAGTCTGCTAAGTGCTTCCCTACTGCAGAAGGCCCTGGACCCCTCTTACCGACCTGGTTGTGGCTGTGACAATCCAAGAGGTCATTGCTGATATAGGCTTGCAGGACCGTCTCCCTCTGCTCTCCAGGATGGGATGTGGTCAAGCGCTGCAAAGAAAAACCAAATTACAAACTTCTACAGAGGCAAGAGCTAGGCCCTGAAGGGTGAGCAGATGGTCAACCAGCAGGAAGGAAGGCGAGTGTGTGGAGGGGTTGGGGTGGGTGTGGCCTAGCTCACAAAGTGGGGCCCAGGCTACCTGTAGAAGGCTCTCAATGGCCCTATCCTACAGGGCCTGATGAGCAATGGCTGGGAGGGGGCAGATGGGAGAAAGGTTGACAAGCTGGTTGGAATTTAGGGAGCCATTAAATCTGCTATGCTGCCGTATGTATCTGTGTGATATCCACAAGGGAAGAAAAAAGCTTGGGTGGGAAGGTGTGTGTGACGTGCAGGTGCACGAGGCAGTGTATAGTTAGGACAGGAGAAAGCTGCGTCCCTGACAAATGGGCAAATATGCTTGCTTTTCCAGGAAAAGCTTAAACACTCAGACAAAGGCCAGAGCCAACAGACACAACACACAGGAGGAAGGAGAGGCCTTCAGGGGAGGAAGATGCTGCTGGTTGATCTGATCACCACTGAAGAGGGGACTGCTGAAGGACTGTGCCAAGAATGTCACATGGGGAATTCCTGAGGAGCCAAGAGGCTGCATGGGGCCCTGGAGAAGAAAACAGGCACAGCCACTGAACACCCGCATGCCTTCCTGATTATCTGGTTAAGACGCCTGCTTTCTCCCAGCAAGAGGCCCAGGGAGTGGGCTGACTGAGCCAGTGCTGGGTGGCAAACTCAGGCAACCAGGTGAGTGTGGTAACATCAACAGACACAAGCAAACCAGGGTTGGGGCAGCTCTTGATGATCACTCAGGCTGCCCGCCCACCCTGGTCAGCAAGCCCCTACAAACAGAGCAGGTACCAGGGGGTTCTCCTCTTGGGCCCCAAGTATTCCTCATAGTTCCCAATCAGGCAGAGTCCAGGAAGCGCCACTAGATGCTAAGTACCAGTGAGGACTGTTTATACTCAAAGGTAGGGAAGCTGCTCAAAGAACTCTGGTACCAGTGGATCCTGAAATACAGGGCCCACAAAGGAGCTTGACACTACACTATGAATACGCTCTTTGGTGAAAGGTTTTGGTCAGTAATTCTCAAAGTGAAGTTCAGAAAGCTCTGAGCATCCCCCCACCCCAACTCTCGGAACTGGAGGGGACATGACTATTTTCACAGTGACTACACTAAGATGCGTTCTGCCATGCTCCTGACCACTTTCTCAGACTGTGTAGATGTGACACTAGGAAGCCTAACACAAAAGCAGGGTCTGAGAACCCAGAACCCTCCTCGGGGCACACAATGAAGACAGTTACAGAGATGAACAACGCCACTCTGCACACATTTGGTTTGTTTTTTGAAAACCAGTTATTGCTATTTACAGGGAATGATAAATTCTTAATTTTTCTATTCTAATTTTCTAATCGTATAAATACTGTTAAGAGAAAATGTACATAAACAAAACTCTTTGGGGGCCTCAAAACTTTTTGAGAGTGTAGGGGGGTCTGCAACACTTGAAAACCAACCACTGGCTTCAACTGGTCAACCTAAGGACTGAAGAATGGGAATTCAGATGAGGCCTACCCAGTGGGGCTAACCCAGCGGTCTCTGGAGTTGTGACTGGGCTCTAACAAACATTAAGGCTCCTAGCTGATTTTAGCACCTGACCGGGGAGGGGCTGAACAGCAATGGCAGCCACAGTCCACATGCAGGCAACGGTAACTGACACCAGTACAGAGTGCTTTAGAAAAAGGCCACGGACTACTCAGGAGCTGTGGGTGGAGGTGGAGCCTCACTATATAGCCCTGGGCTGGCCTGGCCCTGGTGTGTAGACCAGGCTGGCCCTGAACACTGTACCCACCTCTACCTCTGCCAGCTAGGAATAAAGGCACGTGCTCCCATACCTGGCTAGAGCAGCTTTTAACACCAGGTCTTGGTGGCAGGCAGCAGGAAGGGATCTTTAACAGAGGGGTTATGAGATACCAGCCAAGTTACCAGGTAGCCAGCCAAGAAAAGCAGTGCGGAGTGTTCCCTGTTTGTTTCTAAATTCGAGGGGACAATACCTACCCAGCGCAGAGCCTGCAACAAGAAGGCTTTCAAGCGGTCACTGCCCCAAATCAAATCCTTCTTCAGTTTCTCATAATCCAGGGAGGGCAGTAATGGGACATCCTTCAACTTCCTACTCAGCATCACAAGTTCAAAGAGAAGAAAAAGGGCAAAGGGACATGTCATTCCATCTCCCGAACTCAGATATTGATGTAGACTCAAGGAACTATCAGTAGCTCAAATGCCACCACAACTGTGGGCTCCCAAAATAGACAGAGCCTTCTTCCACCGGGAGCCTAGCATCCAGGCCCCCACCCAGTTCAGCCGGCTCAGCCCTGCATGATGGATTTTATGTAGTCTAAATTTATTTCTTCTTAGATTTCAATGGCATACAAATTTTCTATAATAAGACAAAATGCATACTAGGTTTTGTTTTTGTTTTAGTGTTCCAACAGGGTCTCACTGTGTGGCTGAGGCTGCCCCTCCCACCTCAGCCTCCCAAGTGCAGTGAATACAGGCTGTGTCACTCAAGGCCAACGCTCACACCCATGCTGACCTTCTGCCTTTGCTAACTGCACAGGGCTTGTGGAAAATGTTAACTCTGGGAAGTCGTGGGGGGCTGGAGAGATGGCTCAACAGTTAAGGGAACTGGCTGCTCTTGCAGAGGACCCAGGTTCTATTCTTAGTACCAACATGGCAGCTCACAACCATCTGTAACTCTAATTTCTTTTGGCCTCTGAAAGCACTGTGTGCATGTGGTGTACATATAGGTGAGCTGGAACACACACACACACACACACACACACACACACACACACATACACACACACGAACACATTTTCAAAAGAGAATTTTTAAAAAGAATTTTTGTAATCATCTATTTACATCTCAAAATTACTATAACAAACTGGGTACGTGGCTAATACTTATAATTTCAGAACCTGGAGGCTGAGGCAGGAGGACAGAATTTATTCCTAGATAATATCAGAGGAATAAGCCAACAGTTTTTTGCTATTTCATGCTACCTTATAAGAGTCAATATTGAGCTAGAGAGATGGCTCAGCGGTTAAGAGCACTGACTGTTCTTCCAGAGGTCCTGAGTTCAATTCCCAGAAACCACATGGTGGCTCACAACCACCTATAAAATGAGATCTGGAACCCTCTTCTGGCCTGCAGGCAGAACATTGTATACATAATAAATAAATAAATCTGGAAAAAGAAGTGTTGTGGAACATTCCTTTATACTGTGATTGGGTTAATAAAAAGCTAACCTGGCCGGGGCAGTGGTGGCATATGCCTTTAATTTCAGCACTCTGGAGGCAAGGCAGAGACAGGCAGATCTCTGTGGGTTTGAGGCCAGCCTGGTCTACAAAGCGAGTTCCAGGGAAGCTAGGGCTGATATACAGAGAAATCCTGCCTCGAAAAACCAAAAACAAACAAACAAAAAAAGAGTCAATATTAAAAGATAAATCTAGTTTAGCATTATTTATAATCATTGGTATTTCCTTCTATATACACATGTAGTTGAATGTTTAGTTCAATTATCTTGAATTCCAGTTTCACATATAGATAGGAATACGGAGCTGGAGAGATGGCTCTTTGGTTAAGAGCACTGGCTGCTCTTCCAGAAGACCTGCATTTGGTTCCTAGCATCCACATGGTGGTCACAGTCATGTGTAAATCCAGTTCTAGGGTATCCAATGCCATCTTCCGGCCTCAGCAGGCACCAGGTAGGCAGGTGATGTATACACACAGGCAAAGCACCCATACACATAAAATAAAAGTAAGTCAAATTTTAGAACAAAATTAATGAAAACTTCTAAGCATGATTACTTACTCAGGAACCAAGGAGGCTCGCAGCATGGTTGAGGCCTGGGGGAGGACAGAACAAACAGACTGTGTTGTTAAACCCAGATGGCAGGGCATCAGCCCTCTGTGTTGTGTTAACAGCACAGAAGCAGCCATTTGCAAAGCGTCTGCTGCAGAGTGTGCTCCAAGGCCAGCCTGGTCTACAGAGGGATTCCAGTCCAGCCAAGGCTACACTGAGAAACCTGCCTTGTGGGAAAAAAAGAAAAAGAAAAAAATTTACGAGGGGGGGGGTGCTGGAGTGATGGCTTAGTGGTGAAGAACACTGTCTGCTCTTCTGGAGGACTCAGGTTCAATTCCCAGCACCTCCATGGCAGCTCATAACTGTCTCTAACTCCAATTCCGGGGGATCAGACACTCTCACACAGATATACCTGCAGGTAAAACATCACTACACATAAATAAAGGAAGAATTTACAATTCCCTTTTACCTCGCCCCTTCACCCTGTGTGCAGGCCAGTTCACCACCTCCTTTATTGACAGTCCCAGTCCCATCTAGCTCATGTGCACTGTACAAGCACACATCATCATGTTTTCTTCACCACGGGCATTGCCAGATTAAATATGAGGAAAATAGAGGGATAAAGAAATGTAGTATGAGGTATGTGTAGGACAACACAAACCAAATGTAAAAGAAACTCTAGACGTTAAGGAATTTGAGTATAGGCTGGCCATGTGGTGGTGCATACCTTTAATCCCAGCGCTCAGGAGGCAGAGGTAGGTAGATCTCTGTGAGTTTAAGGCCAGCCTGGTCTACAAAGTGAGTTCCAGGACAGGCTCCACAGATTCACAGAGAAACCTTGTCTTGAAAAAACAAAGCAAAACAAACAAAAAAACAAAAAAGAAATTTGAATATAGGCTGAACTGGTGTGGAGGGTTCTTGTTGGTTCTATTTGTTTGTGGGTTATATTTATTTCTTTTCTTCTTATTTTTTAATGGTGTTTTGCCTGTATGTATGTGTAATTTGCCTGTATGTGTGTTGTTTTGCCTATGTATGTGAGGGTGTTGGGTCCTGGAGTTACAGACAGTTGTGAGCTGCCATATGGGTGCTTGGAATTGAACTAGGGTATTCTGAAAGAACAATCTACTCTCTTAACCAATGAGCCATCTCTCCAGCCTCCTAGTGTTTATTTCTTAAATCTCTCTGTTAGATGTGGGTATTTTATTTATTGGTGAGACAGTGTTTGGAACTGGCTTCAAAGGACTTGGAGAGAAGAGGATAGGCATAGCCAAATGGCAGTGTTTGCCTAGTACCCTCACTCTGCAAAGAAAAAGAGAAGAGGAGGGCGGAATGAAGCAGACCTGAGAGAAAACTAAGCAGAGGAAAGAAAGCAACTCAAGGTATGGGGACTTCAAAGAAACTCTACTTTTTTCCGTCCTATAGGTTTTGAGACAGGACCTCAGGTAGCCCAGGCTGCCTTCAAAGTCACTAGTTAACTGAGAATGACCTTGACTTCCAGTCCTCCTGACTACTGTGACTGCAGGTTTGAGCCACTACTCCTGGTTTGTGTGGTGCTGGGGATTAAACCCAAGGCTTCACTCATGCGAGGCATTCTACAGGCTGGGCCATATCCTAGCCCAGAAGTGTTGGTCATCACACACAAACACCAAGAGGCTTTCTGAACTTCTGCTGAGCAACCCTGGGCAGGTAGTGGATCCCTACTGTATCCGCTGCAGGCTCTCGAGCCAGTTAAGAGCACTGCTATTGCTATCTGCATTTGCGTCACTGCTCCATGGCTGTAGGCACCGCAGTGTGTACAGAACATGCAAAGCCCAACAGCTGGCAGGTGACAGCCCCAGCAGGAGAAAATCCCTCTCAGTCAGAACTAATCCCTCTACTGAGGCAAGTGGAATTTTTTGTTTGTTTTTATATTTTTTTGAGGGAGGATTCTCGGTAGCCCTGGCTATCCTACAACTTACTAGTAGACCAGGCTGGCCTTGAACGCTCAGAGATCCACCTTCCACTGCCTCCCAAGTGCTGGGACTAAAGGTGTGCACCGTTACTGCCTGACCCAACAGCGGATTCTGAATGCTGAAGAAGCAAGCCCAGAAAGGATGCAATGTTCTGGAGGCCTGAGTTGGCTGGAGAGGGTGCTATTTGACTGCCAGGACAGCTGCAGGGTGGGACACAGACTGCAGATAGTGTTCCCAGTCTCCCTGAAAGGTTAGCGGTGGAGTCCACCTGAGGAAGCGCTGAAGGAAGGCTGGGAAGCTTCTTCAGGACACAGACAGAGGACACAGCAGAACAAGCCATAAACCAAGGTGTCAACTACTGAATTCAGTCAGAGAAAGCTCAAGGGATTCTTAGCTGTGGAGACAAAGGTGAACACTTCACCTCTCCCCAGGCACTGGAAGCCCAGGAGCCCTGCCTTCTCAGCAGGGTGGCCTGAGGACTGGTGTACCAGACGGATGTGAGGACCAGCTGTAGGCCTGGGACAGCTGCTGGGAAGCACCTGAGGACCTGCACCGTCAGGCTGGGAAGGTTATCGGTGGAGAGCTGGAGAGCTCCATGCAGGTGTGACATCAAGGAAAGTACTCCTAGGGCAGTTCAGGAGGAGACAGGCCTTCTACCAAGGTGCCTTGCACAGCAGTGAGCCAGGAATCTCACCAGGCAGCATGCTTCCTAAATCAAAGTTAGTGTATTCTGGGCCAGGTTTAGTCTGCAAACAGTTTTGAAAAATGTGAGCATAAGAAAGGCTGGAAGGGCCAGGCTGCGGTGGCGCATGCCTGGAATCCCTGCACTCGGGAAGCAGAGGTGGATGGATTTCTGTGAGTTTGAGGCCAGCTTGGTCTATAGAGTAAGTTTCAGGACAGTCAGAACTATGCAGGGAAACCCTGTCTCCAAAGCAAAACAAACAAAAGCTAGAAGGAAGAAGTGCTTGGCCTATGTAGGAGCAGAAAAGGGGTGGCAGCTTGACACCCTCAGCCCCATGCGGCTATCCAGGCACACTCCCGCCATGCTATGGACACTCCTGAGGAAACTCCAGAGAGGCTCAGACCCCAGTGGGACACACAAGGCCTCAGCCTGCAACTGGGGGATCGTCCCTGAGGGACTGTGTAGCCAGAGGAGGTGTATACAGAAGGAGAGCCACTTTCCCCTCAAGCAAAGGGTCACCTAGCAAAGGGGTGACGTGATTGCTACCACTAAGATACCCGACTCATTCCTGGGGTACAAAATATAAACAAACAGATACACCTAGAAAGCTGAGTGACCAGCAAGACAAAGAGAAGGTCCTTGCTCAAAGCAGGCGCAAACTGGGGACAGTCCTAGCCACACTGAGCAACTAATAGCAGAAATGAGACTCTTTGCCAGATCCCGATGACCAGTGCACACGGGTGACCTCCAGGTTCTTCACAGAGTGTCACTCTCCACAACAGGAAACAGGGCAGAGTGGATGGTGGGCACGTAAAATATTTGTGGAAAGAGGCTGGAAGACAATGTCTGGAGCTAGCGAAAGGTCAGAGCTAACGGTCAGTAATGGTGCCAGCTGATTAAAGAAGAAAGGTATGAACTGTCTCACAGACACATCTGTGTGGAGTAACAGCAAGGGGACAGGATCTCTGCACGTGACTGGCTCACCACACTGAGCCTGAAATAGAGCCATGTGGCCAGCTGCATGTACCCTTTGAAGACTTAGGGAAGTCACCAGGAGGGGAGGAGGGTACAGATGCTGAGCTTCAGCCAGAGCAAGGACTACACAACAGGAAGAAGAGCCATGTGGGGTCTCGACCCTCAACGGCTGGCCATACAGGTCACCCTGAGAGCAAAACTTGTGTGGCCCCGACCCTCAATGACCATACTGGCCACTCTGAGAGAGGGGCACCACAACCCGTGTGGCCCCAACCCTCAACAGCTACACAGGCCACCCCTATAGCATTTTACCCAAACAAAGGACAGCGCGGATGCAGGTCCCATCCACGGTTCCCATTTCCTATGTCTTTTTGGATTTACTGTTATCATGGAGGTATTTTAACTCACTTCCAATACACCCTCACCTGGAGATGTGGGGAAGGGAGGACTAGTTCCCAGTTGCACTATTTGTCCAAATAAGGATTCATTTCAATGAAAATATCTCATGAACTCACAGCCCTGGAGGCTACCACTAGGCCTTGGGACTCACCTAGGGGGGATATGGCTTATATTTCAACTGGAGAGTTGGCCTGGGCTTTTTCTCAGGGTCAGTCACTCTCTTGGCAAACCCTTGGCATGGGGTGGGAAGGACTGTGCCTCACCTGTCCTCGAGGACTTCTATGCTCATGTGTATCTGGAGAGCAGTGGCAGAGTGGTCGTGGGGGGGGGGGCACATGCTTTCATAGCCACAGCAGCGCGCACACAGATGTAGATGCAGCTCCGAGACAGCCACAGGCCAGATGGTCATCTCCACGCCAGAGACCACACTGTCCTCCATTAAAACCCTACAAAGTGTCGGGTATGGTGATACACATGTGTAATCGCTCAGGAGGCAGAGGCAGGGGGACCTCTGTGAGTTCAAGGCCACCTTGGTCTACTAGTGAATTCCAGAACAGCAGCAGGACTACACAGAGAAGCCCAGTCTCAAAACCAACCAACCAACCAACCAACCAACCAACCAACCAACCAACTGAACAGCAACACCTCCACAAGGTAAGGGCACTAAAAAGCACACTAATAAGGACAGAGAATGCTCTAAAAAATGTAGTTAAGTGGTGGTACTTGTCTTTAATCCCAGCACTCGGAAGGCAGAGGCAGGCAGATCTCTGTGAGTTAGAAGCCAGCCTGATCTACAGTGCAAGTTCTAGAACAGCCAAGATTTCACAGAGAAACCCTATCTTGAAAACACACACACACACACACACACACACACACACACACACACACACACACACACACACTTAGGCCAGACAAGGTAGTGCTCACATGGAACCCCAGCACTGGAAAGACCTGAAACAGGATTGAGTTCCAGGCGAGCCTGGGACCTGTCTCAAAACAATAAAACACAAGCACAACAGTCCTATTGAGCTAAAGGCTGAGGAGCAGAAGAGCATGCGCATTCATTCTGTAAAGGTCTGGAGGAGGTGGATTTAACACGTGCTGTGTGAGGCAGCAGGTAAGCCATGGGAGAAGGGGAAGGTCTGTGGTCGCCATATTTATTCTTAAATTGCTGTTTTCAAGACGAATGTTCAAATAGCCCTAGCCTGAGTGGTTGAGCTGACTCTTGGGCAGGTCACAGAGGGATGAACTAGCATCACGCTCCCTCTGACTGCATGTGACCCGTGTGACCTAAGCACTAGGCGTGCATTCCATCACAGGGGACACGGGACACAGGGGACACAGATACTCAGAGTTTAGGAGCATTTGCCGCTCTGGTGGAGGATCTGAGTTCAGTTCCCAGCACTGATATCGGGCAGCTTACAACCTCCTGGAATTCCAATTCTAGGGGATCCAATGCCACATTCACATACACATAATTATTAAGATAGTAATACAATCATTTTTTAAAACAACGGGGATATGCAGATCCAAGGTTTTGTCATTGTACAGTGATTGTAAGCTGGCATGATGGCACACACCTGTAACCTCAGCAGGAGGAGGCAGAGGCAGGCTACACAGGAAGACTGTTTATAGTGTCATGTGATCACCAGAGTGCTCAGGGCTGCTGCTGGTTGGTGTGAAAATGTCACTGCAGCATGGATGTCCTTCCAGAATCCTAGAAAGCCGTCTCATCTCCTGTGCCCAGGGGAGGACTCAGACTTCTTTTACTAGGTGGCTGAGAACATAATGTGATTTCTATCTACCCCAGTTCTGGCCCTCGTAAGGCAAAGATGAGGGAAACTCGGGTTAGGTCAGCCACACAGGGACAAAGTGACATGCAGGATTCAGTGCTACAGGACATCTAGGAGACTTCTCTACCTCAGAAGAACAGAATCTCACCAGGGCCAATCCTGGGAGCAACTAGATCCATCAGCCAGCTCAGACAGGCAGCTTTGGACCCAGCAGTCTGGGAATGAGGAGACAAGGCACAAGAGCACCCCCCCCCCTCCACCTCTCCTGGAGTGTGTGAGGCCTTCTGCCAGAGTCGTCCTTCTTTTTTCTGGGTAGAGGTTTGTGGGACAGGGCACTCCGGACTCACCCTCCCAGCCATTCCTGATGACTGCGGAGTCGGCTAGAGGAACTAAGCTAGTTCTTGCTGTCTATGCTGCCCCCGTGTGGCGGCTCTGTGGTAAGGCCAGCTCGTGCTCATCTATGCTTCCCGCATGTGGTTTCTCTATGGTGAGAGCAGTAGTCGAGGTTTGGTAGGCTATTCAGACTGATGCAATTCCTGAACTCAGCGTAGGGACCCTCTCTCTCCAACAGGAGCTCTGTCAGTGTTGATGGTGATCTTTACAAACACTGATTAGTTCTTCAGTCCTAGTTTCTGGTTCAGAAGAGGATATGTGAAGAAGTCCAGACTGGAAACCAGTGCAGTGAATTTTACAACCACTAGCAGGTTTTAGGTGATTGATCAATTGCCTGACTTGAAGTCCTTTATCCTGTAGGCCTCCCAGGAGGGTGTATTCTTTAAACCTGGATGGCCAACACTTATTTTATATCTTTAAAACAGTGAGTCCTAGCTGGGCAGTGGTGGCGCACACCTTTAATCCCAGCACTTGGGAGGCAGAGGCAGGTGGATCTCTGTGAGTTCGAGGCCAGGCTGGTCTACAAGAGCTAGTTCCAGGACTGGCTCCGAAGCTACATAGAGAAACCCTGTCTCAAACAAACAAACAAACAAACAAACAGAGAGTCCTAAGATTTCTACATACTAAACCTCCCATGGTCACATCTTAAGGTACAGACTGCAAAGTCCAGTCTCCTCTGTCCCTGTGTAAGGACTGCCCAACATGGCCAGCAGCTCTGAGGACAGCTCCTTGGTACTTAAATGAACATGTCAGCATAACTGATCTGCAAATTGGACACATCCTTCCTATAGAGATCATACGAGCAACCGCCTTATGCCTAAGTACTGGGTTAATTGCTGGCAGTAGTGTTTGACAATCAGGCTTTTTTTTTTTTTTTAACAACTAGGGGCTGGAGAGATGGCTCAGCAGTTAGAAGTACTAGCTGCTTTTCCAGAAGACCTGGATTTGAGTTCCAGGCAGCTTAAAACTGTCTGTAACTCCACTCCCAAGGGATCTGTTACCCTTAACTAGCCTCAGTGGATACTACATCCATGTGCTGCACAGAAAGCATATAGGCACAATGATCATACACAAAAAATTAAAATTTTAGCTGGGCAGTGGTGGCACACGCCTTTAATCCCAGCACTCGGGAGGCAGAGGCAGGCGGATCTCTGTGAGTTTGAGGCCAGCCTGGTCTACAAAGGGAGTTCCA
>NC_022030.1:65804645-65821350 GCF_000317375.1 Microtus ochrogaster
AAGGTCCTGAGTTCAATTCCCAGCAACCACATGGTGGCTCACAACCATCTGTAATGAGATCTGGTGCCCTCTTCTGGCCTGCAGGCATACATGTACACAGAATATTATATACATAATAAATAAATATTAAAAAAAGAAAAAGAAAATTTCATTACTTTTTTATCTTAATTGTAAAGGGCATACAGAGAACGTATAAGCACCTAAGAGTTTAGTTCAGGGGTGTGTGGGGGCGCACAGGAGTCAGTTTTGGGTGTACTTCCTGGCCATGTGGGTAGCATGCACCATGGTGCTTTGGACACAGAATATTACCTAATAAAATTTCCTACCCCCACATTATAGCGGCACAGCGAGTCATGAAGCTGCAGTCTCCTTTGTCGGGGCCAGCCTGGGGCCAGCAGTTCGGAGGTGCAGTGACTGCGACAGGCACTGCTCAACCATCCTTCAGCCTGGCTTAGCTTCTGTTTCCTGTCATCCATAATCTATTTTTCATCTATATTTTCTCATTTTTCGTATTTATCTTTCAATAAGCCGCTTTAAATCTACTTGAGAGTGAAGGAAGGTGTAATTTTGTTTTTAATAGTAAAGACAACCCCTGTTTATGAAGATTCTTTTTTTTTTTAAAGATTTATTCATCTACTGTGTACACTGTATTCTGCCTGCATGTATTCTTGCAGGCCAGAGGAGGGCGCCAGATCTCACTACAGATAGTTGTGAGCCACCATGTGGGTGCTGGGAATTGAACTCAGAACCTCTGGAAGAAGCCAGTGCTCTTAACCTCTGAGCTATCTCTCCAGCCTTGTTTATGAAGATTCTAATGTGAGTGTGTAAATCCTATTTAAAGTTGAGCTGGCCCACAGGGTACTGCGGGTCATCAAGGCCTCTGACTAGGAGCAGGCAGGCCAGAGCTCTAGGATGAAGGTGGCTCCTGAACTCTGAGGATGTCCTTGGGACACTGGTGCCACCCAGGGTTAGGAGGCCCTGACTCGACACTGTGCACTTCCAGGTGTGCTGTCCTAGAAGGGGTGCCATTCCCCCAGAACACTCAGCATGGGATGCAAGACCTGAGCCCAATCACAAAGCAATACCAAAACACAAAGAGGGTAGTCTGCTTTGCTTTCTTTGCAGGGGGAGCGGGGGGTTTGGAACACGGTTTCTCTGGGTAGCCCTGGTTGTCCTAGAACTCATTTTGTAGACCAGGCTGGCCTCGAACTCACAAGAGATCCACCTACCTCTGTCTCCTGTAAGCTGGGATTAAAGGCGTGCATCACCATGCCCAGCCAAACTGTAGTCTGGGGACTAGAGTTTCCTCATGTGTCAACATAATGAAAGTCAAAGAGAAGAACAGGAAAATGGTCCAGATGGAAGGAGCTAGAGTCCAGATGACTCACACAGCACGGGCCCCTGCCTACTGAGGGGTGGCTATGAAGGGCAGTACTGGTTCCACAGAGGAAAGGAAATGGACAGGTCAGATAAAATGACTATAGGTAGACAGAGAAGACAGACAGACAGACAGACAGATGTTAAATTTATTGGAGCTGATAATTATGTGGTCGGGTAAGAGACTAGCAATTCTCATCTTTACCTCTGTTTGGTTTGATTTCTGAGACAGTCTCCTACAGCCCAAGAGTTTCACCCTCCCTGTGTAATCAAAGCTGATCTCAAATTTGCTATAATTCTTCCTGCGTCGGCCTCTTTTTTTAAATTAATTTATTTCTTACGTATATAATATTCTGAGTATAATATAATATAATATTCTGAACCATCGTCCCAGCCCTACGAGTTCTTCCAAAAGACAAAGCAGGGTTTCTATTTGATCCTCCCGACGCCCAGGCCTCAGTGCCCAGGAGCAGCTGCCCTGGGAGATCAAAACAGCATCTTTCCTTGCTCACCCCAACGGCTGACCCTCAGCTGCACCCTCCTCAAAAACAGTTTTGCTTTCCTTCTGGGAATTTCCAGACTGCCAAAGACAACTGCATCTGAGTCTCCTGGATGTCACTTTCTCACACACTTTCACTATCTTTAGTGAGTTCACTCTAAGTCTGGGGGGACCAATCCAGGACACCCCCTCTCATGGCACCTCACCGTCCCAGGCCTTGTGAAGTCCACGCTGTGTGCCAGGCTTTGCCGCATCTGGTTACTGAAGAGGCGGACACAGACGCTCTGCAGGTATTCGGGCGTGATCTGCAAGAAGGACAAGGCCATCAGGTGAACGGGTGCTACCTCAGCACTTCCTATAGGAGCTGATGAAACAGCCACACTAGAAAGAGCATCTTACACTTTATCCTCTGTCCGAGTTTCTGCTGCCGTGACAAAATTACCTTACTCTGGTATTTGACTGTAACTGTCCTCCATAGTCTCATAGGGAGTGGCACTATTAGGAGGTGTGGCCTTGTTGGAGGAAGAGCATCACTGTTGGGGAGGGCTCTAAGGTTTCCTACACTTAGGATACGGCCCAATATCTCAGTTGATTTCCTATTTCCTGCAAGGTGGAGGACTCTCAGCTACTCCTCCAGCACCACATTGGCCTGCACACCTCCACGTTCCCGGCCATGATGATAATGGACTGAACCTCTGAAACTGTGAGCCACCCCAATTACATGTTTTCTTTATAATAGTTGCCATGGTCATGGTGTCTCTTCACAGTAATAAAACCTTAACTAAGACACAAAAAGTAATATAGGGAAAAATGGGTTTACTTTAGCTCACTAATCCAGGGTATAGCCAGTCACATGCAGTCAAGGGCGGAGAGAATGTATGCTGCATGCTTACTACTTAACTTGATTCCTCTATTCTTACATGGTTCAGAATCCAGATCTAGGGAATGGTGCTGTCCACAGTGGGCTGGGTCTTCCCAATCAATTAGTTTAAATCAAGACACTCCATAGACCTGCCTTTATGCCAACCTGATCCAGACAATCCCTCGCTGAGATCTCTCCTAGATGTAGATTGTATCAGGTGGATAATTAAAAGTACTCACCACAACCTCAGAGCTCTGGAGAGGAATTTACACACTGACCCAAGAGATAAAAGTAACTGACTACAGAGGTAGGAGAGATGGCTCAGCAGGTAAGAGCTCTGGAGAGGAGTTAACACACTGACTACAGAGGCTGGAGAGATGGCTCAGCAGGTAAGAGCTCTGGCTGCTCTTCCACAGGACCATGGTTCAATTCCCAGCACCTACATGGTGGTTCACAACTGTGATCCAGTTCTAGGGGATCTAACACCCTCACAAAAACATGCAGGCAAAATACTAATGCACATACAATTAAAAAAAATAATTTTTACAAAGTGCTGGAGCTGGTGGTGGTGCACACCTTTAATCCCAGCACTCAGGAAACAGAAGCAGGTGGATCTCTATGAGTTCAAGGTCAGCCTGGTCTACAGAGCAAGTTCCAGGACAGCTGGGGTGTTACACAGAGAAACCCTGTGTCAGGAAGAAGGAAAAAGGTAACTGAATATGGGTAAAATCAGTCACCCTACTTTAGGGCGCCATTCCACTCAGTGCATTTTAATCCCATGGAAAATGAATGGTTTCTCAGCTGATCCTGCAAGTTCAAGGCACGAAGTAGGTGGCCGGCCATATGCAGTGACAAGAATGGTACTTCAGATCTGAAGATCTGGGGTCTAGTTTTTGATTGTTGACGAAATGAGCAGCTGCATTCCTGAGCCATCGGTGAGATAAAAGATGCCTACCTGCTTGGTTCATACTGAGGAGTGATGAGGCCAGATATTTCTGATATTAAAGAAGTGCTAGCTAAGTAGTAACAGTCTTTATTAATACACTGTCAAGTGCATGACAACATGATGCTGACTTCCTGCCATGATGGCTCAGGACGGCTTTGCTGGAATTACAGGTGTGCACAACCACACCCAACTATAAAGTTTAACCATGGATGGTGTTTACCAAATGCGTAGAGAAACACGTTCTGATATGACCCTGGAGCACAGGAACAAGGTCTCAATGTTCATCACTGGGGAGCTGCTAACAGGTCATCCTTAAGAAGAAATCCTGCACAAGCATTTGCAGGATAAGGTGGGGGACTCAGTGATTTCTTTACTAACGTGCTAAAGATGGAGGGCAAAGACCATCAACACACTGTGACAAATGGGAAATAAGTAGCAAGTTTCAGAGGGGTGATGGGTCATAAGACCGCAACTAAATCTAAGAACACTGGGTACATGTGTCTGCACTTGCAAGCCTGTATGTATGCACACAAATGTACTGAAATCACAAGCAAGAACACGTTAATATCTATGTCAAAACGGGGTGAAAGCATGGTGGGGTCCTCGACATTGTTTCAATTTTTTGTCATAAGCATGTCTTTCTAGACAAGCTATGGGGCTGCAGAGATGGCTCGATGGTTGAGAGCACTTGCTGCTCTCTCCCAGAAGATGTGAGTTCAGTACCCAGCATCCACATTAGTGAACTCACATGTACTTATAATTCCAGCTCCACAGGATCTGATGCCCCTCTTCTGGACAGCTTGGGCATCAGGTATACACATGGTGAATAAACACACATGCAGGCAAAACACCTATACATACGATCTAGATGAAAATAAAAAAGAATGACTCCTTTATGTTTTGCCCATCTTTTTCTTTTTTTTTAGATTTCTGTATCTATATGTGTTTTGTCTACATGTAAGGGCACCGCATACATGCCTGGTTCCCCAAGGAGACCAAAAGAGGGAGCCAGACCACTTCCAATTCAGGGAGAACTGAGCCCTGTCCAATGCAAGAGCAAGTATTTTTCCTCAGGGTTTCTCTGTGCAACCCTGGCTATTCTGGAACTCACTCTGTAGAGCAGGCTAGCCTTACAGACCAGATTATAGTAACATACACCTCTAATCTCAGTAGCCATAAAGACACACACCTTTAATCCCAGTAGCCACAATGACACCCATCTTTAATCTCAGTAGCCACACTAGTTGCCATAGAAACTGGGTGGTGCTTGCCTTTAATGATGGTGGTGCACCTTTATTCCTAGCCCTAGAGAGGAATATAAGGCTGGGGAAGACAGCTCTTAGGTGCAGTCTCATTCTGAGATTCCGGGAGGAAACATCACCATTTGAGACTGAGGTCAAGGTAAGAGCCAATGGCTGACTGTTTTGCTCTTTGGAACTTCAGGTTGAACCCCAATTTCTGACTCTGAGTTTTTATTAACCGTGCTTCATCTGGTATCTCTGACTTGACGTCTGCAAATCTCAGCTTGGGAAGTCAGTAGCAGGAGTTCAGAGCTCAGAGCTCATCTTTGATCTTCAAGCCACACCAAGTATCACATCCTCCTGGCTGCCAGAGGCACACCCAGAAGGGGGCACTATTTTGTAATAGGAGAGAAGACAAAAGGGAAGTGTGTGCTTTTCTTTGCAGACTTTCTGTGTGAGTTGAGTTTCTCCATGCCTATTCGAGGCTGAACAGTTCCTCTCCTCCAAAAATCATGTTAGAGTCAAACTTGGGTCCTTACCCTTTGAGCCATCTCTCCAGTCCCCCTTCCTTATTCTCTACACCAGCCACTTATCATAAGTTATCTGGTAACAACAACAACAAAATTAGGTGTTACACAGACCTGGGATCAGTTCCCTGCCAGGGTCAGTAAAGCAATGGCTCTTCCTGTGCTGACCTGGTATCCAGACACTTCTCTCAACTCTGTGCATTTCCTTGGTTTTGGGTTTTGGTTTTTTTGTTTTGCTTCCTTTCTCTCTGTCTCTCTGTCTCTCTCTCAAGACAAGGTTTTATTATGTAGGCCTGGCTAAACTGGAACCTGCTATGTAGACCAGGCTGGTCTCAAACTCACAGAGATCTGTCTTCCTCTGCCTCCCAAGTGCTGTGATTAAAGTATATGCTACTACAATGGGCCCATAAATAAAATTTTGTTTTGCTGTTGTTGTTGTTGTTGTTTTGTATTTTGCTTTGTTTTTTGAGACAGGGTTATCTTTCTAACAATCCTAGCTGTCCTTGAACTCGCTCTGTAGACCAGGCTGGCCTCAAACTCACAGAGATCTGCCTGCCTCTGCCTCCTGAGTGCTGGGATTAAAGGTGTATGTCACTATCACCTGGCCATAAATAATATTTTAAAAGAAAAAAAAAAGAGTAAGGCAGAAACTGACATCAATGAAGAGCATGTGTTGTGTTCAGAACTAGGTAAAATACTGCAAGTGTCGGCACGGCTGCTGTACATTGATTGGCCTTTTGAAATACAGGGCAGGCTCCATCAGTGAAGGCCAGGAGTCCCACAGTAATGCAGCCTGAAATACACAAAGAGGATGTTCCTTACCATCTTGCCACTGACCGTGGCCTCTAGAGAATCCACCAGCTCAGCTGTGACTCCAATGAGGTTGTGGTAGTCGGCCTGGATCTTATTGTACCGTCTGAGGTAGGTCATGGCCCGGCGCTCGGCCTCCACCAGCTGCTGATGGAGCTGCTGCAGCATTTCTAGGAAGACAGTCGACGTTGAAGGCAAGCACAAGGACAGCAGAGGCAGCAAACCAGAATCAAGTAGCCATGCTCTTCTCTGAGGCTGCCAAGCCTTCTGCCTCAGTCCTTCACAGCACTGCCTAAGAGGTGACAATAATGAAAACGAAATCCAGCAGCAAATGCTGGCGAGGACGTGGGGAAGAACGCTCCTTCACTGATAGTGCGACAGTAGCGCAGGCGGCAATTATGGAAAGCAGGATAGAGGTTCCCTGCAAAGGTTGTAGGGCCAAGCTATACCACTCCTGGGCATGCACCCCAAGGACTCTTTGTCCGACCACAAGAATAGCTGCATATCCGCTCTACTGCTACTGCATTCACAATAACAAACACACGGAACGAGCCTAGATGCCCAATGGTACATGGGTAGCTAATAAGATGGGACCCCCACACATAATGGCAGCAGCGTAACTGTGGGCAGAAGGTGCACTTGCAGGAGCAGCAGGGCAAGTGCCAACGACGCGATCGTGTTTAAGGATATCAGCTGCTGCTGGGTATGGTAGTGCCGCACACCTTTATTCCTAGCATGGGGAGGAAGAGACAGGGAAATCTGAGTTTGAGGGCAGCCTGGTCTATAGAATGAGTTCCAGGACAGCCAAGGGTACACAGAAAAACCCTGTCTTGAAAGGCAAAACCAACCAACCAAACAAACAAACAAGCCAAGGGCTAGCCCTGACTCGTCTGACAAGAGCAGCTGACAATTCCCTGCCACCCCTTGTAGTGGGCAGAGAAACCTCAGGTGCTGCAGTGCTCCTAGGCTGTGTGCCAGCCATGCAGCAGCCTGGTAGTAGCTGCCACGCAGTCTAGCTTGGCCCTGTGAAGCCACATCTATACTCCTGCTCCTCCATGGAGGTTCAAGAAGACCTGCCCACTCTGAGCCTTGAGTGTGGAATATATCAGGCAGAACCAGTCACACATCTGGAACCACTGGACTTGGGATCTGCAGAGAAACTGGTACTAAGATGCAGAGCTGCTGACTACACTGCACCTGGTGATGGGGGGGGGGGGAGCATGGAAGGGGTTCGAGGACTCCTCAATGCTATTAGCAGAGTTGAAGTTTACCACGTTTAATGGGTGAGCCAGGTAGGGCTTCCATGCAAAACCAATCACAGACTAAAAGACCCATGTTGTATACTTCCAGAAGGAAAAGAGATTCTCTTGGGACCAGAGAAAAGGCCATCTTCCTTACATCATGTCTGAGAGCCAGCCTGAAAGGTGGCTTACTTGGCAGAGACCTCATGATCACAAGGCACTCAGGCTACAGCATGGGCACTGGCTGCTATTCTTAACCAAATCTGCAGTGAGAATCAAGAGCAAAACACCTAGCCAGAAAAAGGAGCAATGACATATGGCCAAGACTTATCTTAGTTGGTAAAGAAATTAGCTCTAATAAAGAGAAGCCTAAATTCAGGTATAAGTAAATCAAGGCCTTTCTACTGAGACAACAGGGAATGGGCCTAGAGGACACTGCAGAAACCCACAGGGCCACCAGACTCAGAAACACAAAAATATAAATTGGTTTCAAGGACTTTCCAGAAAGAGCAACAGGAGCCCAGACTCTGCTATGTTCAAGACTCTGCCAAAACCAAACCTATGATGCCCTATTCACTCAAGATGGCCTTGGGATTTCTAATAGGTCAGGGATTTTTTTTAAAGATTTATTTATTATGTATACAACATTCTGCCTCCATGTATGCCCACACACCAAAGGAGGTCGCCAGATCTCATTACAGATGGTTGTGAGCCACCATGTGGTTGCTGGGATTTGAACTCAGGACCTCTGGAAGAGGGGACAGTGCTCTTAACCACTGAGCCATCTCTCCAGCCCCCTGGTTCAGGGATGTTTTATACTGACAGCAGAATCCAGGGTCACCCACAGGAAGCCCATGAGGCTAAGCAGTGTGCTGGGATTGAGTCCCTGCAAACAACTCCCAGTGAGGCAATACATTATAAGGCTCCAGCAGTGATACGAAGCTACAAGAGAAGGGGCCAGCAATGTGCAATGCCCACTTAGGAAAGCTGCAGGCAGGATGCATAGCCAGCCTGACAGTGGCCATGTGGGCTGTCACCAGAAAAAACAGATGGAGGCAAGGGTGGGGATTCCTTAGTTCATATTCCACCATACTGCCCCAAGTGATGAACTTATGCGTTGTAGGGTTTCACGTTTGCCCTGGAGGGCTTTGGATTTTTTTGTTTTGGTTTGGTTTTTGAAGACAGAGTCTCTGTGTGGCTTTGGAATCTGTCCTGGAACTTGCTCTGTAGACCGGGCTGGCCTCGAACTCAGAGATCCACCTGCCTCTGCCTCCTGAGTGCCGGGATTAAAGGTGTGTGCCACCACTGCCTGGCCTGGGCGTGGCTCTGGCTTCAGGTGCTTCGCTACATCTTATTTTCCCCTTCTTTCCTTTTGGATTAAGAACCTGTATCCTGCCCACATTCTGATTTTTTTGGGTGTCTTTTTCAGAGTGCAGAGCTCTTGCATCTTAGATGAATCTCTGGTAAGGGGCTTCTGAGCAATGCTAGAACAAGCAAGCTTTAGAGTCTCTCAGAATGGAACGAATGTTTTCACTGTGAGATGGTCATCAGCTTCTGGGGCCAGTGGTACAATCCAACAGTCAGAGCGAGTGTCTCCCATATATTCATGTGTTAGTGGCTTAATCCCCAGGGTGCTGCTACTGGGAGGGCACCAAAACTTCAGGAAGGACACAGACCGTCGTCTCCTTGCTTCCTGGTTCAGGATGTAAGTAGCACGCTCTACCACATCACTCACTATTAACATCAGGTGCCCTCACCAGAGACCCAAGCAACCAGCTGTCTCATGTGGAGCTGCAGCCCCGGAACTGAGAACTGGATCAACACTTTGTTTATGGCATTGAGATCATGGGAAGATGGCTAACACACGAGGAAACCGAGGACAAAAACAAACATTCAGAACCTCCTTGTCTCACGCTACCAGACTCTCCGTATGTGTCACAGCTAAATGATCAACTTCCTGGTAAGCTGAATTTAAAAACTTACTAATACTTCCTTTCTTAAGAAGAAAATGCTGGTGTGGGAGACAGGGTTCAGAGGGAGGGACTGGCTGCTCATCCAGACGACCCCTGTCTGACTCCCAGCACCCACACTGCTACTCACAACTGCCTGTAACCCCAATTCCAGAGGGTCTGATACCTGAGGGAAGCTGGCACATATGCGGTTCATAGACTTACATGGACACAAGATACCTACACATATCAAATAAAAATAATCTTTTTAGAAAGTTTAATTCTCTTAAGTAAAGCACAGAAAAAAACAGGCATGAAGTTCTCAAACCCTCTGACACCACTCTCCTTGGAAAAGAGCAACATTGCTGTTTCATGGACCAAATTTTCACGTAGGAAAACTCCGTCTGCTGGGAGCAGAGGACCCTGCCTTCCTAAATACTTGTGTGTGAAGCTCATCACAAACACTTCCCAACAACTGAAGGCATTTCCAAAACAGAGTATCTAAGACAAGACCACGCAGAGCATTGCAGCTAAAGCCACTGAGGCATATTAACTAGTTTTTCTCACCTTACTGAAAGATGAAATGCTCCAGTAAGAACTATTGTCCATGGAAAAAATATCATTTTATGTAAACACTCAAGACTGAAACTACTCTGGATGTTTAAAAAGATGGAAATGCTGGCTAAAATTGGAACTGTATCTGACAAACTGGAGGTAAAAGCTGAGCTATTAAAATACTTTCTCTGCCCCATGCTGGCTGTGTGCTTCCTGCCAGCCTGTGACTTGGCTGTTTCCCTTTTCTCCATTTCTTATCTAATATGCTGGACATGGTGGCCCACCAGCCGTCCTTAAAGAGCGGGCCTCCAGGAACTGCACAGAGCAGGGTTACAGGGCACTCTGTAAATATTTAGACTTTGAAAGCCCTCATTTGCCAAGTCCACAAATTCTCTCCTTCTCTGTTTCTTCTCACAGCTTACAAGTTGAGCTGGCAAAGCTGTTCTCATGAAAGCTGTAATCAAGATGATTTACCTTTGCTATTCTGTCCATTCTCCTTCTGGGATGAGAAAGCAGCTCAGGAAAACAGCCCTGGGGCATCTGGTGTTGTGAGGCTGATGAGAGAGACCGACCCAGCAGAGACCAGAGCTCCAAAGGTTGCTGAAAACAACCAGAGAGCAGTTTCTCATGCTGCTTGGTCACTGCCACCCCTTCACACCACCACAGTGAACTCCACGAGAACCAGGCACTGCAGTATTTCCACAGCCTCCACACTGGCCTGCTTGCCCCTAACAGAGGTCTCTGCACTGCTGGCAAAACCTTCCCAGTATGCTTCTCTGAACCCGTAACAATAAAACTGTCACCGCAGCGAAGGGCACAGACTGGGGGAGGACAGTGGCTAAGGCTGCACCACCACGTCTGTACAATGTGCAGAGTCTCCTACGGATTTCTTCCTTCTCTGCTCACAGTCCTATGCATGCACGCTGCGTGGCCTATTCAGTGTGCATTTCAGTGACTTTCTGCACAGCGAGAAATGCACTTCCAGCACTGCAGTCACCTCTGTTCTTTTCTTTCAGGGTAAGGGAGCAAACCCAGGCCTGTGCATAAGACACATGTGGATAGATGCTTGTCCAATAAGAAAAGACTCATGTTCTTGAACCACTGGGGAATAAGTCAGTCTCCAATGGGGGGGGGGGTGAGAGAACATTCTGTTATTCTTGGAACAGGCTCCATTTATAGCTGTGACACTGTCCCTCTGTACTCTCAAAAATGTCCCCAGTGCATTGAATTAGGATAATGGTTGTACAACTATGTCCAGTTGCTAAAAATCAAAGACTTTGACAGTTATGATGGGTAAACTTTATAGTGTATACAGCTATGCAACATGGTTGCTTAGAAAGAAGTCTTGATTTGAGTGGCAAATCCAAACGCCATGACCTCGAGGCCTCCCAAATGACTCAAGGGTCTTTGCAAAGTAACACTTTTTTGAACATAGAGTTTTTTCTTTTTTTCCTACTGAGGCAGTTTCTTGGCTGATGATACCAATATAAGACCAGAGGGATGGAAACATGGCTCAATGATTACACTTGTTTCTCCCCCACAGGGCCTGAGTTCAGTTCCTAGCACCCACGTCAGGGAACACACCCTCCTGAAACTCCAGCTCCTGGGTATCTGATACTTTCTTTTGGCCTCTGTAGACATCTGACCTAACACACACACACACACACACACACACACACACACACACACACACTAAAATAAATATATCTTTCAAAAAATAAAATTAGACCATTGCCAAGTCTCATAAACCCACGGAAGTCAGCCCTTTCCAGTTCATGGTAAAGCCTCCACGGATGCTTAATTCACCTCATATACAAATGCAGCAGATCCTTGACAGTTTGCTGGTTTGAGATACCCAAAGCCAGTGATGATGCTATAACCCCAAGGGGTCCCCACTCACTTCAAAAGGATACATAGATGGTTAAAAGTTTTGGCGTGTTACTGGCTTTAAAAATTAAAGCTAAAAACTTTTCCAGCTTCAGCTTTAATTCTGGAGTCCAAGAATCCTGAAGAAAAACAAAACAAAATGTCAGCTCACTAAATAGCCACGGTACCAGCAAAGCTGTGAACATGGGGTTAAATAGCCCTGTGAGTTACAGAAACCAAATGTGAAGTAGCCTGCCAGGGTTGGGAGAGCATGGAAAACAGGTTTCCTGATGTGTGACTGATTCATTCATAAATAATTCAAGGATCCACAGCAGGGAAAAATAACTTGCACATGACTGGAAAATTTCATGTGATTTAAATAAGCATGATAGGTAACCTTATTAGGCTGAATACCAAACATAATTCAGCATAGTCTAGGCATGCATGCCATGGTAAAGAAAGGGAGTCACTTCTAGACATCGTCTACACTATATGAAAGAATAGTGTAGAAGCCACACTACCTCATGTCACGACGAGCACTGTAATATAATTTTAGTCCAATCTGCCCTTGAAAATAAATTACTGCCAGTTGTAGTGGTGCACGCTTTTAATCCCAGCACTTGTGAGGCAAAGGCAGACAGATCTCTGTGAGTTCAAGGACAGCCTGGTCTACAGAGGGAGTTCCAGGACAGCCAAAGATACACAGAGAACCTGTCTCAAAAAGCCAAAAATTTAAAAATAAAAATAAAAGAAATAGAGGTTAAAGCCACATAAAGATGGAAAACACACAGAGAATCTGGATAACTGTATGTTATTATGTTCTCTTTAAATTGTTTGAATGCTGAGGAAGGAGCAACGGCTACTAAAAGATATGTATTTATAAATGCTGCTGAATTAATCCAAGATAGATATTTTGAAAATACCTTGACTTTAAAATTGAAGTCAAAAGATATGTTACTGGGCCTGGAGAGATGGCTCAGTGGCTACGAGCACCAGCTGCTCTTCCAGAGGTCCTGAGTTCAATTCACAGCAACCACGTGGTGGCTCAAAACCATCTATAATGAGATTTGGTGCCCTCTTCTGGCATGTGGGCATACATGGAGGCAGAATGTTGTATACATAATAAATAAATAAATAAATAAATAAATAAATAAATAAATAAATCTCTTAAAAAGAGATATGTTACTTTGGAGATGTTTTGCTTTTGTTTCCACAGAAAATGAGAGGCTATGGATTTATTGTGAGTTAAGAAAAATCAGGTTTGATCAAGACCACCTGAGAAATCTCTGGTAGGAACAGATGGCCCAGATGTCTGAGTTCTACATCTAGAACAGATTCAAGATGCTGGGGTGATCAAGCCTCACAGTATACTCCAGTCAGGACTTGATCAAAATCTAAATTTTCTTTAGGTCCCCATAAGAGTATCGACACCCCCAACAAGCAGGAAGTAGCCAGGAAAACTATGCCCACATTCCCAAAAAATGGATTATGGATATTTTTCTTTGTTTAGAATGTTGGTTACAAGTTATTATGGCTAATGGTCAGGAGAAAAGCTAAACAAAGGATATCAGATTCAGAGTTCTTGTTATTTAAAAAAAAAAAAAGAGGGGGAAGTGGTGTGGTACAATTGTCTGTATTCTGTCAATTATATTTTAAATACACGCTGATTGGCCAGTAGCCAGGCAGGAAGTATAGGCGGGTCAATGAGAACAGGAGAATTCTGGGAAGAGGAAAGCTTATTCTGCAGTTCTGACCTGACCACAGAAGAAGCAAGATGTGACTGCCTCACTGAATAAGATACTGAGCCATGTGGCTAGCATAGACAAGAATAATGGGCTAATATAAGTTATAAGAGTTAATAAGAAGCCTGAGCTAATGGGCCAATCAGAACTGGAGTTATGGATGGTTGGAAATCATCATGTGGGTTCTGAGAATCAAACCCAAGAGTCCTCTGCAAAAACAATAAAATGATCTTAACTACTGAGCCATTTCTCCAATTCCCAAATCAATAAAAAAAAAAAAACAATCAAAACAGGGGCTGAGAGTGTGGTTTAGGGGGAGGAGTACTTGTCTAACATACTAAATACTAGCATGGTAAAACACTAAATTCGATTCTTAATACTAAATAAAACTTAGCATTGTGCCTGGGCGGTGGTGGCGCACGCCTTTAATCCCAGCACTCGGGAGGCAGAGGCAGGCAGATCTCTGTGAGTTCGAGATCAGCCTGGTCTACAGAGCTAGTTCCAGGACAGGCTCCAAAGCCACAGAGAAACCCTGTCTCGAAAAACCAAAAAAAAAAACAAAAAAACAAAAACAAAAACAAAACTTAGCATTGTGGTACAAGCCTGGAATCCCAGCACTGAGAAGTTAGAGGCAGGAAGATCAGAAATTCAAGGTCATCTCAGTTACGTGCTGAGTTCGTGGTCAGGCAAGACCTTATCTCAAAAAATCAATAAAAAAAACAAGTATTTAACCCTTCCCCCAGTCAAGTTCTGGTTTTGATTACTATTTTATTAACCAATAAACAGGACTTTTCCACTCAATTACTTCTCTGACAATGTTTTTGCAACCAACACAAACAGACTAGAATACAAATCCTCTATGCACAGATCCTTTATTTTTTTCCTTGACTGTTCTTATTTCTATTGTTTTTAGCTTTAAGAAGGACATTTTCTGAGTCTGAGAAGCACTTGATCCCACACTTTCAAAGAGAAGTGTGAAAGGCAGGAAAAAACGGGGCCTCTCAGATGAAGTCTGGAAAAGGCCACACTCATCCTCGCTCTATTTCTTCCTGGGCAGAACACAAGCTTTCAAGTGCACTCATGGTTGCTGAGCTGTATTCCAGAACCGAACGCTCTGATCCTTCGGAATCTTTGGTGGAACCCTAATACACAGCAGGACTACTAAGTTTGTTGGGGCTGGGTGGGCCCAGGGCTCACCTCCATGGTCCCCCCCAACACTGGCCTCCTGCCCTCTCTCTCCTTTGCAAAGCCCGAAAACTTCAATTCTCCCCAGCCCCCCAGTGACTGAACCTAGGGTGCTCTACAGGCTCAGCAAGGGCCACCCTGAGTTACGGCCCCAGCTTCTTTTACTCTTCATTTTGAGATAATAGGATCTCATTAAATTGCCCAGATGGCCTTAAACTTCCTGCCTCAGTCTCCCTAACAGCTGGGATTACAGGTCTGTACCACCAGGCTTGACCCTTCGGCCTCTTTAAATCTCTACTAACTAGTTTAAGTCAGTCCCTGGCAAGCGCAAGCACTTGCTCAGGAATTCTCCCTAAAAAAATCAGAGGCATCCTAAGTGTCTCCGCAGAGGGTGTTCACTGACAGTGTGCAGCTCTGAGCACTGCACAGAAACTGACCTGGGCTGGTGAAGCGCACTCCAAACTTTTTATTATTGATTTGTGAATGTATGAGTGGCTGTGTGTGTTCCCGAGGAAAGTGATGTGTTAACTCCCTGAAGGCAGAGTTCCAGGCAGGTGTGAGCTCTCTGATATGGGTGCTGGGCCTCAAACGCAGGTCCTCTGCTCTTACCCACTGAGCCATTTCTCCAGCCCATGATGTATACTTTTAACCTCAGCACTAGCAAGACAGAGCTCTCTGTGAGGTCAAGGCCAATCTATTCTACTACACAATGAGTTTTAAGGAACCAGGAAAACATGACATAGTGAGAGTCTGTCTCAGAAAAAAAAAAGGAGCTGGACATGGCGGTACATGCCTTTAATCCGAGGACTCAAGAGGCAGAGACTAGGAGATCTCTGAGTTCTACAAGTCCCAGGGCAATCAGGGCTACTTAGAGAGACCCTGTCCTGTCTCTAAAAAAAAAAAAAGAAAAAAGAAAAACACCACACCGAAAAAAACACAGAGAAATTTCTTTTTTTTCTTGACACTGCAACACTTAAAATATTTTTAAAAAATGAAAACCCTTGATAAAATGAGGTCCATTAAAAACAAACCTGAGTGACAGGAAAGGAACTGCAGAGTCCCCAGTGAAGTGAAAGTAAGAATCCTCAGAGCATAAACTTGTGATCCAGAGGGCTCCACCGCTATGGTTCTTCACTCAGAGGCTAAGGGAAGGAACTGCAGCTGCGCTAAGCCTAACACAAACGAAGGGCAGAAAACCTCACTCCAGGCCAAAATGGTAAATTTTATCCCATATGTTCTTTATCATAATTTTTAAAATGGAGATAATGAGAAGAATCAGGGACACTTGATCAGCTACCCGGAGGAAACAATAAAGAGAATGGAAGAGAGGTAACAGATGAAGAAATATAAACTGGGATTTTTTCAGAACTCTTTCAACATATAAGGAGGCTCAATAAATGAAATTAGAAATTTGACCCAGGAAACACTAAAGTGAAATTATACAATCTCAAATCCAGAGAGAAAAGATAGATCACTCTCAGAGAGAGACAGGCAACTCCAAGGTAGCAGCAAGGGAGACAGGAGAGATGCAGTTTAGCTAGGTCTGAATAAAAGTGGATCATCTCTTCAAGACCTATAAAGTATCAACAGCACGACCAAAGGGCTAACATATGTTTTAAACATTGGTTTACGTTAATAAGCTGTAGTGTTGATGACGACAACAACAAAATAACCTATTTTACGACAAAAGGAAAGTCTATTAAAACAATCAGAACACTGTTTTAAAATACAATGTAATGTAGATATCTTCTTCCCTGCTCCTACAACTGCCCTTCCTCCATCTCCACCCTCCCACTCCCCCAAGCTCTCCCCAGTCTTTCCCTTCTCCCTTCTCTCTCCCCCTCCCCCCTTCTCCCATCCTCACACCAACACCTACCCCCACCCCCATGCTCCCAACTTTTGCCC
>NC_022030.1:65821546-65825893 GCF_000317375.1 Microtus ochrogaster
ATTTCCAGGAGGATCTATATATGTTTTTCTTTGGGTTCACCTTGTTATTTGGCTTCTCTAGGCTTGTGAACTATAGGCTCAATGTCCTTTGTTTATGGCTAAAGTCCACTAATGAGTGAGTACATACCATATTCACCTTTTTGGGTCTGGGTATCTCACTCAGAATAGTGTTTTCTATTTCCATCCATTTGCATGCAAAATTCAAGATGTCATTGTTTTTTACTGCTGAGTAGTATTCTAATGTGTATATATTCCACACTTCCTTTATCCATTCTTCCATTGAGGGGCATCTAGGTTGTTTCCAGGGGAGCCATTTTAGGGTTGGCAAGAGACTTGGCTCTAGATGGGATCCCAGGTGTCCATGGGGATGTCCCCAGCTAGGTCATTGGGCAGCAGAGGAGAGTGTGCCTGAACTGTCCTTGCGCCACTATCACACTGATGGTTATCTCGAATATCACCATAGAATTTTCGTCTGGCGAGGGATGGAGATATAGACAGAGACCCTCATCAGAGCAACGGACTGAGCTTGGAAGAAGACGAGAAAGGAAGTTAGGACCTCAAGGGGTTGGTTCATCCACTAAGGCAGCGTGCCTGTTCTAATGAGAGCTCATCAAATCCAGCTGGACTGGGACTGACTGAGCATGTGATCAAACCGGACTCTCTGTGGCTGACAATGGGGGCTGACTGAAAAGCCATTGATAAAGGCACTTGGACTTGTTTCTACTCCATGTACTGGCTTTTTGGAACCCTAGTCTATTTGGATGCACAGCTTCCTAGGCCTAGATTTAGGGGGAGGGCCTTGGACTTCCCACAGGGCAGGGAACCCTGCCTTCTCTTAAGAAGGGAGGGGAAGGGAGGAGGCTGAGTGGGGGAGTGGGAGGGGAATGGGAGGAGGGGAGGAAGTGTAAATTTTTGAATGGAAAAATAAATAAAATAAAATAAAATACAATGAAAGTGGTTGCCTGGTAGAGAGGTGGGGTAGAAGCATCTGCAAAGGCAGTTCTTAGGAGTGACTGATGAAAATTCTGTACCTCGATGGTGGTGGCAGTAGTTATACCTAGGAACATGTTAAAATCCACAGAACTGTAGCTGTCCAAAATCAATTTTACTATATGATGTTTTAAAAACTGATCTGATGTGAGTGCATGGGTTTGTGTGTGGATAAAACCTACGTTTGTTTGCTTTGCCAACTGCAAAGGGATCATGTGATGAGTCTTCTCTGGTGTCTGATGTGGCTCCATTCGTGCAGAGTACACATCCTTAGTACTTCTGAGACTACAACCCAATTTCTTTCTACATGTCACTACTGACATCTAACTGGGCTGCTTCAAGGTCTTTTTATGTCCCTTACAGATTTACATATATGTGCAAGAACATACAACCACAGCTAGCACAGGATGGTTAAAAGTAAGTCAAACAATACCCAACCATTTAATAGAATAATTATATAAATAAGGTCTATAATAAAATAATAATTATGAGGCTAAAACTTAGGTCTTTCAAAGCATTGTTCAGAAACCACCAATTCAACAGTGCGGTCCAGGCTCTGACAAGTGCCCAGGAAGCTGCTTACCTGGAAGAGTTCTTTGAATGAGGGGTGGACCATAGGGTTAGGCACAAAAGGGAGGGCATAGAATGGAAGAAACTCCGTGGTCTGGCTCAAGGCAGCCCCTTTGGTTTCCAGGTAGGTTTTGAAATACGAAATCTTCTCATCTAGCTCCTGCTTGTCCTAGAAGAAGGAGGACATGTGTTCAGGGTCTTTGGCTCAGTACTCAATCCTCCTGTTCACCCTGTCCACTCCGTGAGGCCCCCTAGGTTCCCGCCATGCCACTAGCACTTCCCTATCTGGCCTGACAAGGCACACTGCTCCAGAGTCTGACATCACTTTAGACAGGAATGCCAGAAGACCAATGTGTAGTTCACATGTTCCTTTACATCATAGCAACATCTTCTCACATCCTCAAAAAGCTTCATGAACATCCTTTTCAATGTCAGAACTAATCTCACCTCGTCTATCATAATCTATTTGACTAATTCTCCCATTGTGAGATGTAGCCACCATTGCTTCCACTTTCCAGACATAGAAACATTTGTAAGCATTCCCATGTTGCCCTCAGAGAGGTTTCTAAAGGGGAATGACACATCTTTGTAGTTTCCTGAAACAGAAGGGTTCTCCTTCCCTTCATGAAGCTAAGGATTGACTGTGCCCACATCACTGATCCACACACAACCCAACTCAAGGAACCCCTCCATCACTGATCCACATATAACCCAACTCAAGGAACCCCTCCATCACTGATCCACACACAACCCAACTCAAGGAACCCCTCCATCACTGATCCACACACAACCCAACTCAAGGAACCCCTCCATCACTGTTCCACACACAACCCAACTCAAGGAACCCCTCCATCACTGATCCACATATAACCCAACTCAAGGGACCCCTCCATCACTGAACCACACACAACCAAACTCAAGGGACCCCTCCATCACTGATCCACATATAACCCAATTCAAGGGACCCCTCCATCACTGATCCATACACAACCCAATTCAAGGACTCACTCCTCTCTGGCTTCAATGTGGACACTGAGGCTTTAGAACTAGTACTTTTCTCCTCTACCACACAGACCCCACCTTCATATTCCTGTAACAAACCTCACTCAACCTAGGCCATGAGGCCCTCTTCTGAGCACTGGATTTAGAAAACAGATAACCCTGACTTCCATATTACATCAAAACAGAAAAATTTATAGACAGAAATAAGGTGGACCGAAACAGAACAAAACAAAACAATAACAAACACCAAAGAGGGTCTGCCCCTCCCCACAAGGGTCATACTTAAAGGAACTACTTCATGGAGTGTGGAGACACTCCCTCACCACTGAGCCCTCCACTGGTGTCCCTGACACTCCAATGAGTTCCCACAGGAACTCAGGTCAGTGTTACTATGAGTGATCAAATGTCAGCTCTGTGTTCTTTGCTGTTTCAAACATAACTGAAAGCTCATCTACCACAGTGGCTTGACAGGTCAGCCCTCTGCCTCCCTTTCTGCATCTCCAGCCCATCTAGGAAAAGGTAGCAGAAGCTAAATTCAAGCTACCCATGCACCTTCAATACTACTTCTCCATTACTTGCATATAAATGTACTGTCTATGCCTTTTCTTAGAAACACCAAGTTACTAAATAAAGCAAACTTGTTTTGATGAGTCTCTTCAGAACCTGAGGTATTTAGAAAAAAAATTGAACTGACCACATAAATTACCAAAATCTGCACATAAATTAGAAAATAAACTTCTCAGAATGTAGCCAAAGATTGTTTATCAGGGGGCTGGAGAGATGGCTCAGAGGTTAAGAGCACTGGCTGCTTTTCCAGAGGTCCTGAGTTCAATTCCCAACACCCACATGGTGACTCACAACCATTTGTAATGAGATCTGGTGCTTTCTTCTGGTGTGCAGACATACATGCAGACAGACCATTGTATACATAATAAATTTTAAAAAAAGATTGTTTATCAGGGCATAAGATGCACCATGATAAAATAGTCACAAAACTGAATCAATGCTTCCTTGAAATCCATGACAGCCTGTTAGCTAACTCAGACTGAAACCCCAAATCAGCTTACCGGCCTGCCTCCAGAATACTTCAGAGGATAGATGGCGAAATGGATGTGAAGGTAGAACTCCAGCTTCTGGGCCAGAGAGTCAGTATCTCTGATGGAGCTGGGAACATGTCCCTCCCACAAATCGAAGAATAACTTCTGGTCTCCACTGTCAAACGCTGCCACCAGATCCTTCTGCGGAAAAGACAAAACAAGAATCCTAGATGATGCTCATTCTTCCAACACTCCAAACTCTCACCATCTACCTACTACTAGATAAGTACACACTCCTTCCCAGAGGCTCCTTTGGCTGCAGCCTCTGTGATCACTCCAAGCTTTTCAGCCATTGCAATACCCAGGGGAGCACTATGAAACACTAAAGCCTTGAAAACAGTTCTGAGGCAGGAGGATTCACAGGCATGAGTGCACTGAAGGCTCCCTGGGAGGACTACAGAAACTCCAAGATGGAGAACAACAGTTCTCACAGTGCTGCCTTACCCTGAGCTACTACCACCCATTCTAGTCAACCCACAACTTTTTTGTTTGTTTGTTTTTTGAGACAGGGTTTCTCTGTGTAGCCCTGGCTCTCCTGGAACTCACTCTGTAGACCAAGCTGGTCTCAAACTCAGAAATCCGCTTGCCTCTGCCTCCAGAGTGCTGAGATTAGAAGAGACGTGCACCACCACAGACCAGCTAAAACCAGGAACTTTTTTTTTTTTTTTTTTGGTTTTTTCGAGACAGG
>NC_022030.1:65825993-65848357 GCF_000317375.1 Microtus ochrogaster
TAGACCAGGCTGGTCTCGAACTCACAGAGATCCGCCTGCCTCTGCCTCCCGAGTGCTGGGATTAAAGGCGTGCGCCACCACCGCCCGGCAACCAGGAACTTTTTAAAGCAAGCCCAATAAAGCATTTCTATCTCCTCCAAACAGGCGGCCTGTTAGCCACTGTGGATGCAGGCTGCTAGAACAAAGCACAGGTGGCCATGCACAGCCCCCATTAGAGTGGGGACGTGGGCAGAGGCTCCTCACTCTCTTGAGAACCAAGACTACAATGGTGCAGTGACTCTGCCCACGGATGTGCTGCTGGGCCAGGCGCACCCCCATGATCCCCTCTTCTGAGTCCTCTGCATCCCAGCCACTCTGGAGGCTGAGAGCTCTCTGACTGTGGAAGAGGTATGCAGACTTCCCTGGTATTTTAAGGCTTACAGTCATGAAGTTTCTTACAACATGTCTTGGCAGACTCTACATATCAAATGGTCTGTCTACAATTATTCTAGATCTGCATTTGTGAACCTGAAATTACAAACCTTTGCTATGTCATAACCATCACATCTGTACCTGGAAATGGTCCTTGCTTTAAGATAACCTTTACACACAAAAAATCCACTGTTACTATGGTCACAAATGACCTTCTGTTAGCCAGGGTCACCAAGATGGGAATGCATGCATACCACCAATCACACTGCTGCTGGGACTAGGCCTAAGAACATCAGCTTAAGGCCACCAACCATCAGAAGATTTTGCTTAACCACTACTCCAGACAGTTTCATTGTTTGAGTTTCTAAAAGAATATTTTAATTACATCAATTTAGGGAGAGTGTATGCATGTATGTGTATATGTGTAATGTATGGGCGCACATGCCACCACAGTGTGTATGTGAAGGTCAAAAGACAACTGTTGGGAGCTGGCTCTCCGACCACATAGTCCTAGCAATAAAACTCAGGTCCTTAGGGTTGGAAGCAAGTGTGTTTACGCACTAAGCCATCTTTCTAGCCCAGTTTTTTGCTAGATTCCCTCAGCATCCCAAGTGCTGGGAATAGGGCATGTGCAACTATACTCCTCTTTTGCTCCGAGGATTTTTGTTTGGAAATCAATCAGTGGGGCACTATGATAGGGTGGCATAAGTTGTAGTGTAATAATATACAGTATTATCTACTAGT
This sequence comes from Microtus ochrogaster, assembly GCF_000317375.1. Taxonomy (NCBI): domain Eukaryota; kingdom Metazoa; phylum Chordata; class Mammalia; order Rodentia; family Cricetidae; genus Microtus; species Microtus ochrogaster. Next base: position 65,827,149 of record NC_022030.1, read on the forward strand.
TACTGATTGGATAACCAAAAAACAAAGACAAATAAACATTAACACACACTAGAAAAGAACAAGTACTAGCAAAGACAGATGAAGCGAGGACCTCCTACATTGTTGGAGGGATGTAGATTTATTTTGTGTGTGGGTGCTTTGCCAACGTGTATGCCTGCGCACCACATGCATGCCTGATACCTGCAGAAGCTGAAACAGGGTGTCAGATCCATTGAAACTGAAGTGACAGATGGTTGTGAGCCACCATGTGGGTGCTGGGAATTAAACCTGGGTCCTCTGGAAGAGCAGTCAGTGCTCTCAACTGCTGAGCCACCACTACACCCCCTGTTGTTTATTTGTGTTTGTTTGTTTGTTTGTTTTTGATAGCGACCATCCTAATGTGTTTAACGTATGATGCCTTCATGTTCTTGGTGCATTCCTCTGATAGCTTTGGCCTATTACCTAGCTTTGAAGAACTTGCAATTTTCAGACCGTCACAAGCCTCTTCCCAGAGCTGAAGACAGGGCATGGTCTCACCTGGATTACCAGTGACTTGGAGTCCTTCTTTAGTGAGCCACCTACAGTTTTAGATAATGGCTTTCCTTTTACTTTGCATTCTTTTGAAAATGTCTTCAAGGTGTCCTCAAATTCAGCAAAATCTAAATACTGGGACAGAGAACATAATTCAGGAACAACAACAACAAACAAAAACCCCAACAAATTCCAAATAATCCAATTAAATAGTCATTAATTAATCCCCTGAACATACATCACTCTAATGCAGACATATAAAAAGCCAACAGAAATATGCTCAAAACCACACCCACAAGAATGTCTACTATCAAAAAAACAAGACCTGGGAATGGCGCAGCACGTGATGCTCTTGCAGAGAACCCAAGCTTAATTCCCAGCACCCACATCAGGAGGCTCACAACTTCCTGTGTCACTCCAGCTCCAGAGGATCCAATGCCCTCTCCAGGCTCAATGAGCACCTGCACTCAAATGTACATACATGTACACAAACACATAAATCATAAAATAAGTCTTCAAAAAGATAAGAGATAGCAGGAATTAGAGAGACCCTTCTATACTCTTATATACTATTAGTGGCAATGGAGACCAACACAGCTATAATGGAAATAAATGGAGGTTCCTCGAAAGACTAAAACTAGGAAGGAAAGTAATTACAACATATTATGTACATATATGTATGCAATTGTTAAATAACAAATCACTCAACAAAAAGTCAGAACTACCCTATGATCCAGCAATCACATTTTTGGGTATAGATAGGAAGAAAATAAAATCCATTTCTTTTCTTTTCTTCTTTTTTCGCCTTTCAAGACAGGGTTTCTCTGTAGCTTTGGAACCTGTCCTGGAACTCACTCTGTAGACCAGGCTGCCTCTGCTTCCCGAGTGCTGGGATTTAACGCATGCGCCACCACCACCCACCTAAAATCCATTTTTAAAAGTGCTATCTGCACATGTGTATTTCTGCAACATTATTCAAGACTGACAAGACATGGGATGAACCTAAATGTCCATCAACATGGTAAGAAAATGTGGTGATACTGAAATAAAATATTACAGTCTAGGAAATCCTGTCACTGGTAACATGAATAACACTGGGGGGGGGGAGATATACATTACATGGAATAGGCCAGGCACAAAAAGATAAATATTGAAATTATGTGCATGACCTAAACAGCCATGCTTACAGAAGCAGACAGCACAATGGCAGTTGCCAGGCACTGAGAAAATAGTTTGGTGAAGGGATAAATTTTAGTTGTGCAAAATGAGTAAAGCCTGTGAGCTAATATTCAACAAGGTGACCGCAAAGCACAAGCACATTTGAGATTTGCTTGCAGAGGTGATTTTCTTTTTCTTTCTTTTTTTTTTTTTTTTTTTTTTTTTGTTGTTGTATGAGACAGGGTTTCTCTGTAGCTTTGGAACCTGTCCTGGAACTTGCTCTGTAGACCAGGTTGGCCTTGAACTTACAAAGATCTTCCTGTCTCTGCCTCCTGGGTGTTGGGATTAAAGGCATGCACCAGCACTGCCTGGCGGATGTTGTGTCAAGTGCTCTTAACACAATCAGAGGAAGGAAAGAAGAAGAAAGGAAGAATGTAAAGAAACACCAGATGGGGTACTTAATTAGTTTAACCAGGTGATTACCGCAGTACATCAATCCATACATATGTTGAAACAGAAGGCCATAAACAAACATCTTTTTGTCAATTACTCTTACAGAAAACAGGTGCCCACTGATTCCAGATAAAATATCAGATTTTCTGGGGCTGGAACTAAGGTGGTTATAAGCCACCCTAGATGGGTTTTGGGAACCAAATCTGGGTCCTCTGCATGAGCAATATGTGCTCCTAATCACTAAGCCGTCTCTCCAGCCTCATCATTTTTATTATGAATAGAAATGAAAGTGATGCAGTCTGAAAAATGCAAAATGATTGGATGGTTTTTGGTTTGCTAGAATCCATCTGGAATAGAATTAGAAATAATGCTAACAGGAGAATAGAGCATTAAAATGGGAAATGTTAGCAGTGAGCCTCTTGCGGGGTGAGAACACTGCTCTAACACTGTTCTTCACACATCCTTTCAGTCGGCATCAGTCACACCACGGTCCACCTCTCCTAAACTGTGGTTGCGTCTCCGGTGCTGTGCCAGCTACAGCAGTTACACACCATCACCACGATGACCCAAGCTGCCTATCCAAAGTGGACACCCGTCTTCCTCCACTGTCCCAAGGCACAGCTAACAGTCCACTCACAATCAACAGCATCCAGCCGGGCGATGGTGGCGCACGCCTTTAATCCCAGCACTCGGGAGGCAGAGGCAGGCGGATCTCTGTGAGTTCGAGACCAGCCTGGTCTACAAGAGCTTAGTTCCAGGACAGGCTCCAAAAGCCACAGAGAAACCCTGTCTCGAAAAACCAAAAAAAAAAAAAAATCAACAGCATCCACGTTTTCAACTCCAAACCTCAGAAGTCTGCCTGAACCCTACTCTACCCAAGCTTTCAGTGTAGCAAATCTACATGGCCCTAAGTCAAAGAAGGGTATCCCAGGCCTATGGCACAAGCCTGTGATCCCTGCACTGGGGAGGCAGAGGCAGGAGGATAAGGATTTCAAGGCCATCCTAGGCTACATGAGACCCAATCAAACACACACTCAAGAATGAGTGAATGAAGTAGAAAATCATGTAATGATTGAAAGATAAAAGATTACAAAGTAGAAAGAATTTGCTTCAGCTTACTAGTTATTTGTATATTCATTTACTCATTTGTTTTTATAATAGGGTCTCTGTATAAAGTCCAGACTGACCTGCTGAAGCCTCCCAAGCACCTGGATTATATGTGTAAGCCTGCTATATTTTAAGGATTTATTTATTTTTATAACATGTGCACAGGTAGCTTGTCTGCAAGTATATCTGAGTGCCACATGCATGCAGCACCCACCAAGCTAGAAGATGGCAAAGCCTTTGAAACTGCAATTATACGGGCGGTGGTGGCGCACGCCTTTAATCCCAGCACTCGGGAGGCAGAGGCAGGCGGATCTCTGTGAGTTCCAAACAGGCTCCAAAAGCCACAGAGAAACCCTGTCTCGAAAAACCAAAAACCAAAAAAAAAAAAAAAAAGAAAGAAACTGCAATCATAGATGGCTGTTAGCCATATGTGGGGGCCGGGAACCAAACCTGGGTCCTCTGGAAGAGCAGTCAATAGTTTCAACCACCAAGTCATTCTAGCTACATTTTAGCTTTGTTTTTAAATATTTATTCATTTTTACTTTTATGTGTATGGGTGTTGTAGTCTATAGGTATATCTGTGTACCATATCCATGTCTGCTATCCACAGAAGCCAGAAGAAGATGTTGGATTCCCTGAGACTAGAATTACTAATAGTTATAAATTATCATACAGGTGCTGAGAAGCAAAACTAGGTCTTCTGGAAAAGCAGCCAGTGATCTTAACCTTTGAGCCATCTCTCTGGTCCTACCGCATTCTAAAATACATGTTTTGGGGACTTGAGTTCCAACCCCAGTACCTACAAAGGGTAGCTCACAAATGCCTGCAACTCCAGCTTCAAGGGATCCAATGTCCCACCATGGCCTCCATCAGCCATCACACACACAATACAAACACTCATACAGACATAAACACATAAATAATCTCTTTTTAAGAAAAAAGCTTTTCTGTGACTTGTGTTTCATATAACTACCTCTTTCACCAGTCCAAGTAATTCAGATTCATGGGCCAGGATATCCCCCATAGTGAATTGTTACTAGCAATTCTCACGGCAGAAATCTCTACAAGACAAAAACGTAAGACAAAGGTTAATTTCAATCACCTGAGAAATCGCAAATGGGCGGCTGTGGTGGGCAGAATACAGGACCCCAAAGACAGGCACATAGTAATCCCCAGAACCTGTAATTACAGGACAACTGGAGCCACATGACTAGGGAGATTTAAGGATGCAGGTGGCATTGAGATAATCAGCTGTCCTTCGATCAGAGGTAAGCCTGGATTACCAGAGCACCCAAGAGATTCCAGAGGAAAGGGGGGCAGGAAGGCCAGTGTCAGAGGGACAAGATGCAGAAAGATGGACCTATCACTGCAGGCTTTGTAGACAGAAGTATGATCATGTCAAGGAGGGAAGGAAGGCAGGAACTGGGAAGCAAGGTACACTGTCCTCTACCTTGTCCTGAAATAAATAAGCTGCCAAGACCTGAATTCGGCACACATATCTGAGTCCCCTTAGGAGCAGTCCAATCAAGGGCTTTGTGTGGCTGTGCACAGGAAATGTTCATTGCAGGCTTCTGATCTCAGAACTTCAGGACACTAAGCCTGCACTCCTCTTCAGGTCACCATGTTCATGGGGATTCCTCAGAGCAATGGTAGAAATCCTGAGAGCTGAGCTGTGGTTCTATTGGTAGAGTGTTTAACTAGAAGGCATAGAGCCCTGTCGTACCTCATAAACTGGGGTGGTGGCACATGTCTGTATTCCTAGCACTTGGGAAGGGAAGCATGTGGCACACACTCCTGTCATCCCAGCACGTGGCAGGTGTGTCTGGGATCCTCCAGATGAAGGCAGACTCCTTAGGCCCATCTCTCTAAGCACTTTGTAGCTTTTCACTGATCTGCTGACTTGAACCCCTTGTCAGTTTCAGCATATATGGAAACTCAGTGATGCCCATAGTATGTCCTGCCCTCAAGGACCTGCAAGGACACAATTCCATCTGTTTTGAGGCTCTTCCTGCAAACATCTACATCTTGCTTGATCTTCACTTAAAGGTGCCCACCCAGAGAGACCTGCCAAACCACCCATCTACGTAGCCCAGCACTCCCAAGTACTGCAGCTTCCCAGAGCAGTTCCCACTGGCTGACTTCAGAACCCTGTCGTTGACACAGCTGCATCGGAATCCCCTTCAATAACTCAAGGCAAGCATCGTGTGTGGCCCTACGCCTTTGATGCCTGTTAGACAGTCAGGTCCTGACAGGTCTGAAGCTGAATGGAAAGGGACTCAGGGAAGAAAACGAAAACAAGAGCTGAGGTCACTGTCTCATTAGAAACAGGGAACAGTTTGAAGATTAGGGAAGGTGGGAACCACACTAAGGCAACATGACAGGGTATCAAGAATTCTGAGCTCACTGAAGCTATATGGACTACTAAACCTAAGATAGCACCAGTCTGCGGTACCATTGCTTTCTCCAGACACCTCTAACTGTCTGTGCTCAGTTACCAGGTGAGGCCTTCCTAGAAGAAAGAAGAGAAACAATGATGGAACACAGAAGTTAGGTTAGGTTAGGGTCGGGGAAGCAAGGGCACCAAGGGTGCTGCACAGTGAGGTAACACTGTCAGCGCACTACAAAAGCAGGCACAGTCCAGCCAAGTGGTGGCAGTGCGGTGCACACCTTTAATCCCAGAACTCGGGAGGCAGGGGCAGGGGGATCTCTGTTGAGTCCAAGGCCAGCCTGGTCTACAAAGAGAGTTTCAGGAAAGCCAGAGCTACACTGAGAAACCCTGTCTTGAAAAACCAAAAATGGTGTGTGTGTGTGTGTGTGTGTGTGTGTGTGTGACATTCCAGTGATTTGGAACGCAGGGGTCTGAGTGGGAGAGAAGGCGTTATTGCACTTTTAGGCATGACACGGTAACAAGAGGCTTACTACCACTGAGCTCATGGGTGCGGAGGACGGAGGAAAACATGCTGAAAATAGGAATAAGGAAAACGGGCACGTCAAGATGTTGAAATTTCTGAGACAAGTACAGAGGTAAGTAGGGGAACTACTATAAGCAAAAAGGCTGTCAGGGGTTGGAGAATTGGCCGCTCCCCTGTAGGACCTGGGTTTAATTCCCAGCACCCACTGACAGGTCATAACTGTCTGTAATTCCAGTTTCAAGGGAATCCATGACAACAGGCATGCACATGATACACATATATATGCATGCAGGCAAAAATACTCATACACAGATAGGCGGTGGTGGCGCACGCCTTTAATCCCAGCACTCAGGAAGCAGAGGCAGGCGGATCTCTGTCAGATTGAGGCCAGCCTGGTCTACAAGAGCTAGTTCCAGGACAGGAACCAAAAGCTATGGAGAAACCCTGTCTCGAAAATAAAAAAAACAAAAACAAAAAAAAACAAAAAAAAAACCCTCATACACATATAATAAATCTTTTTTTTTTTTTTAAAAAAAAAAAAAAGCAGGCAGAGCCGGGCGGTGGTGGCGCACGCCTTTAACCCCAGCACTCGGGAGGCAGAGACAGACGGATCTCTGTGAGTTCGAGACCAGCCTGGTCTACAGAGCTAGTTCCAGGACAGGCTCCAAAGCTACAGAGAAACCCTGTCTCGAAAAACCAAAAAAAAAAAAAAAAAAAAAGCAGGCAGACTGAACGCTCTGTGTGGTGACAGAGACTCACCTTTAATTTCAGTACTAGGGAGGCAGAGGCCAGAGTCAAGTGGATCTTTGAATTTGAGGCCAGCCTGGTCTACAGAGTAAGTTCCGGGACAGCCAGAGCTATACACAAAAACCTTGTCTTGAAAAACCAAATAAATAAAATTAATTAAGTTAAAAAGCAGACTGAGCAAACCACAGGGAGCAAGACAACAAGCAGCACCCCTCCGCGGCCTCAGCATTGGCTCCTGCCTCCAGGTCATGCCCTGCTTGAGTTCCTACCCTGACTGATGAACAGTGATGAGGAACTGTAAGCAAAGCAAACCCTTTCCTCCCCGTGTTGTTTTTGGTCATGCTGTTTCATCACAGCAATAGAAACTCTAGCTAAGACAGTGCCTCACCTCATGGGCAAATTCACATTCACTTCTGGAAGGCTGCAAAGCTAGAATTAAATCTAGGCTGATATTGCAAGAGAATATGCATCAGTTGGTTTGCTCCTTCCAACATGTGGGTCCCAGGGTTCCAACCCTGGTCATCAGGCTTGGTCAGCAAGTGCATACCTCTTGTGAGTTCAAGGTCACCCCTTTGAGAACCCTTTTTGTTGGGTGGAGGTCCCGCCTTCTTAGCTCCTTAGCTTAGTTAATTTAGTCCAGACTGCTTCTGGGCTAAGGATCTACTTTGTGGAGAAAGAAGGGGGCTATCCATCGTGTTTTGGTATGCGGGGACGACTTCTGCATTTCCATCTGTGAGAGAGATTTAGGCCTACATCTGGCTGAATACGAAGGAATTTGTATTACAAGTACCATGCTTCCATTTAGATTCAGTAAAGTCAGAGAATTAACTGGGAGGAAAATCTACTCATGAAAACTATGGGGAGAGAGAGAACTAGACGCCCCTAGCCATGGGATCGCACTGCCAATGCTCAGCTAGACGACCTGGGGCCACTCCAAGTCCACCCCACCGCAGCAGAGCGAGGGGTTCCTGGGGGAAGCAATGAACGCTTGGGATGCGCAGGCGGCTGCCTCAGGCCCCGGCCATGTAGGAGCCAGGACTGACATGGCTAGCCACCCACGCGGGGTTCCCAGGCCTGTGCCACGGGGCCCAGCCGCACTTACCAGCTACAGGGTTGCTCTCAATCTCCTCCAGACTGCCAGCTCTCCCGCCGTCACCCCGGCAACGGCCACCGCGGGGTCACGTGAGGCGAAGCGGCCAATCGCGCAGGGCGAAGCCGGCGCGGGGTATTCTGGGTGTGCGGGCGGCCGCGTAAGCGGTGTGCAGCGGAAGTGAGAGAGCTTTAAGTCGCGTGGCGTTTGGGGTTCTTTAGCTGATTCTGGATGTTTAATTCAGGTCGGAGCATCACACTTCCACCTACGACAAAATCTCCCAGAGGCTATTAGTGTCACTTTTGTCTTTTTGTGTGAATTTAGGTTTTTAAACAAGCAAAAGACGGAGACTGGCGAGATGGTTTAGATGCTAAAGGCGCTTTCCTCCTAGCCCGACGACAGAAAGAACTCTGGGAAGCCTGCGCGTGCATTAAACAGTACTCAGGGTTCTGTGCAGTCCACCCTCATTAGTGTATTCAGGTCTACTCTTCTTACCCTGGTCCAAACTCAGTGCTGAAGGCAAGAAAAACAAACAAACAAACAAAAAAAAAAAACCCTTTCCCTTCTCTAGGAGTGCTGAGTCTCTGTATGGAAGTCTATATTTCCACTTCCCAGACCCTCAAAAAAGTGGGAGACTCCCAAAGGTTGGAGAAGGGAGCTGACCTCCCCTTTAAAGAAGCCCTAGGGTGGTCTGAGGCCCCAATCGCCTGAGCTCTCTGCCCTGTCGTTGCTTTTATAAGTTAGAATGTCTTTCAAGCAAGGCTAGATTTAGCAAGAAGAGAGTATTATGTCCTGTCCAGGTAATGTGACTTGAAAATAACTTTCCCTTGATGTATTCTCAGTTAACATTTATTGTCAGCGTATCTATGTACCAGGGGATACCAAGTAAAATATAGGATAGCCAATTATCTCTAAATTTCAGATAACTTTAGCAGTAATGTATCCGCAATACTGCTATGTTGTATTGTACATATATGGCGCTATATTTTGTGTTTTTATTTGTTAAATATGTAACTGTATTTGTGCCCAGCATCATATAAGCAAGTCTATATAGGTTCTCTGATTGGCTTTGACATCTATGGGATGGATAATGGGCTCAGCGTGTTACAGGCGCACACTGTTGTGCTTTATTAAATTCATTGCATCTGCAAAACAGCCACAGTTAACACATTCCCCACCTTGATTTCCAAAATCCCCCTTCTTGTGTTCTGGGAAGACTCGGATAAAACTGTCCCCTCTTCCTCATGAATCCCATGCAACTCAAATCCCAAACTTGCAGTTGACTGATTCCCCTGTCCACCCATGACACGGCCATCACTGACCTTTCAGCTTCCCTTTATCTCCTAGCTGATTATCTGAAGGTGGAAACTACCCACTCCCTGAAGCCAGTCAGAAATAAACATCTCTGGGTCTTCTGCTGAGGGCTGACCATAAATCTAACCGTGAATCATCCATAAAACTAACCATAAAACACCCTAACCGTAAACCATCTCATCTCCCCAAGCAAGAGTTAGGTGGAGACCCTGCTCTCCCTATTTTGCAATTACTTGAATAAAATCCATCTTCTTAAGTGTCCAGGTTTTGTCTTTGATAAAATGAGTTACATGAGGTAGAGCCTTGACAGTTAAGAGCACTGGCTGCTAGTGGACCAGTTTGATTCCCAGCACCTACATGGCAGCTTACAACCATCCATAACTCCAGTTCCAGGGTCTCTAATACTCTCTTCTGGCTTCCAAGGGCAATGAATGTACATGGAACATCAACATACATGTAAGCCAAATAAATATACATGTAAAAAATAAAATTTAGGGCTAGAGAGATGGCTCAGCCATTAAAAGCTTCTGGAGAATCCAAGTTTGTTCCTCATACCCACTTGGAGGCTCACAACCATCTGCAATTCCAGTTACTGGATGATTTTTTTCTGCACTCCCCAGGCACTGCGCATAGGGGGCTCACAAGCAAGAAGACACATGAAAATGAATAAAAATATAAATGAATACATTTTAAATTAGAAAGATATATTTAGAAAGGTATATGGGAGGGGATTCCTCAGAGCTCACAGAACTGGGGAAGAACAAACCTGACACAGGTGTTTATGCCTCTAAGCTCTGATCAACAATAAAACACTTCCAGGGAGTAGAAAGATGGCTCAGTCGGTAAACTACCTGCTGTAGAAGCATGAAGATTTGAGTCCCAGAGCCCACTGAAGAGCTAGATCTGCTGTCTGTAACCCCAGTCAATTGGAGGCAGAGACAAGTGGATCCCTGGGGTTAATTGGCCAGCCAACCTCCCCAAATGGATGAGTTCCAGGTTCAGTGAGAGACCCTGCCTCAAAAAAAATAATAATAATAAAATGAAGAATGATCAAAGAAGGTATTTCTTAAGATTCTACTTAATCTATATATATATAGTATTGTGCCTGCGAGTATGCATGCACACCTGAAGGGGTCACCAGATCTTGGTTGTGAACCACCATGTGGTTGCTGAGAATTGAACTCAGGACTTCTGGAAGAGCAGCCAGTGCTCTTAAACTCTGAGCCATCTCTCTAGCTTGCCCAAAGAAGGTCTTTTATGTTCACCTTTGGCCTCCTCAGTCACTTGAAAGCACATGCACAGACCTGCACACATGTACATAGACCACACATATACACAAGCAGAAACACATACATGGATCATGGAAATAGTTTTTTCACTTCTAGATGCATTTGTCTGACTCCTGGGATTATACTCATTGTATCGAGCATGCCTCTCCCGCTTGGTAACTATGGATTCAGTGTAATCTGACAACCATGTTGAGTTATAGCTGTCACCATCACCCTTGAGTAATCCTGGTTGGTTTCCCACAAATAGTTTCTCAGCATACCATAAATAGCCAAATCCATGAGAGCGGTATGTAGGACTGGAGGACTGGACCCTGGTGCCAGGAATATGCCTGACTCTTTGATATTAGCCTGAGATAAACCAGGTACATTCCAACTTGAATGAAGTCACTTTTGCCCTGACTGCTGTAGAAAGCCCCAAGTTGTAAAGGTCGTTTGACCCAAATTGTAGAGATCTACCTGCAAGTCATGCTTCTGTCGGTAAATCTCCAGTAAGTTGAACTCTGTACAACCTTGGCTCAGTCTGCTGCATATTCCCGTCACAGGGCACCGTGGGCCAGCTCTGAAACTCTGGGACTGAGTTGTTTGAGAACAATAACACACACAACTCATCCCCTCCCTGACCACAGAGATAATCAGATGGTCCAGACATCTAAATTGACTCCATCCCTCTGGCCACAGATTGGTTCAGAGTATCATGTGACCTGTCTGAGCAAGTCTGAACAGAGTCAGGAGCCGTCCTTTCCAGGGATTTTTCTCTGGAGTACGGTCACAGCACTGTAAAATGGCACCGGGGAAACCTACACTTATGTTCTTCGCTGTGTGGAAAAGCCTGAGAAAATTAAATCATCACCGTCACCCAGAATGCTACAGAGAAAGTACTGGGGCCTGAAGAACCAGCCTGCCTCCATCTTAGACTTAAAAGCCATCTTATAGTAAAGGCATACTAGGTTCATTCCTGTTTATGATTAAATCTCTGTTTCTCAAGGATTGGGCTACGCCCTACCTGTAATCTTAACTACAAATGGTTCTGTATTGCCTGTTCTAGGAATGACAATTGTGACTTTGTTTCAAAAAGTTATTTATAACCAACCCTACCTTTGTTTCAAAAGATTATATGACCACTTATGATTTACCTTGTTATGACTACCTGTTCTTATGACTACCTTGTTATGCCCACCTTGCAACCACGTCTTTGTTTCAGGAGGGACTAACTTGTTGTGCCTGCTCATGGAACCCCACTGATTTTGCCTGATAAATCCCCCATCTGGAAATCCCTTACCCCTGAGCAGCTCTTCCAGCCAATCTGTGAGTCACACTTGTCCTCCAGAATCCTCTGATCCACTGTGTTTTCCCCTTAAATGGAATCTATTGCAAACAAAGAGGTTTAGCTAGTAGAGGCATAATTTCTACATGTGTCTTTCAAATGGGAAAAGAGACTACCTTTGCTATGTGTACATGAAACCCCATGACTTCGCTTCCAACACTAGATCTGTGGAGGCTTTCCACTATACGTGGAGTAATCTCCTGCAGACACTAACTTGGGTGTGCACAAATTCAGGTCTGATAGTAGCAACCTGCAGCCGCAGTCAGATTCCATAGGGTAAGGACTCAGTCTACAGGAGTGCCTCCAGAGTTCACATGCCAATCACACAGCTATCCTATTCTAACCCAATGCACTCTAACTATATGTCTCTGAAGTCAAGGTTCTCTGAACAACCCCCTTCCCTTGGTCCTATGCATCTGCCTGGATGGTGTATTAAATTCAGGGAAACATGTCTTCTGGTTCATTAGAAAGAATTCTGTGAAGGATACAGATGAACAGGTAGATCATGAGGTGGAACACAGGGTAAGGTAAAGATCAGGGCACCTTGAGACCCCACTAACGCCCTGCATGGTTTGGTAGGCAGAAGTAGGCATTCAGGGATTTTTATAGTGGCTTCCGTTTCGATTGACAGTGGAAATCTCCAGTCTCTAACCATGGCTTTCTCTTCCTGGTGACCAGTCTCTAGCCAGGAGCCAGAGTTACTTCACTGGACCACAGACATCTCCTATCACCCAGGAAAGTCCAAGGGATTAGATCTGTGTCAGGAAGGAGGGGAGGGTGTATGTCAGAGACCAAATCTACTTTATTAGTTACAATATCATCTAAGCTCAAAGGGACTTCTGCAATGGAGGGTTCATTTTTTATTTATTTTTAGATTATTATTTTCTATTTATTGTGTATAGTGTTCTGCCTGCATGTATGCCTGCACACCAGAAGAGGGTACCAGATCTCATTACAGATGGCTGTGAGCCACTATATGGTTGCTGGGAATTGAGTTCAGGACCTCTGAAAGAGCTGCCAGTTCTCTTAACCTCTGAGCCTTCTCTCCAGTCCCTCATTTTTTATTTTTAGGATTTATTTTGATTCTTATTTATTTGTATGTCTATGTGAATATATGTCAGCTGTGTTTAGGAGCCCATGGAGGCCAAAAGAGGGTGGTTGATTCCCTAATCTGGAATTACAGGTGGTAGGGAAAAGACACCTGGCCAGGATGCTGGGAACAGCGTCTGGAAACAGCGGCAAGCACTGTAAAGCCCTGGGTCGCGAACCCAGTCCCTGTTTCTTTTTTTTTTTGGTTTTTCGAGACAGGGTTTCTCTGTGGCTTTGGAGCCTGTCCTGGATCTAGCTCTGTAGACCAGGCTGGTCTCGAACTCACAGAGATCCGCCTGCCTCTGCCTCCCGAGTGCTGGGATTAAAGGCGTGCACCACCATCGCCCGGCTCCCTGTTTCTTTATAGGCTGTCTGAAGGTGATTTCTTGGCAGCAGCTTCCTTCTTAGGGATCTGGGTCGGCTTGCGATCCATACAATCTTTGTTTTATTGTTTGTTTGCTTGTTTTTCGAGACAGGGTTTCTCTGTAGCTTTGGAGATTGTCCTGGAACTAGCTCTTGTAGACCAGGCTGGCCTCGAACTAATAGAGATCCACCTGCCTCTGCCTCCCAAATGCTGGGATTAAAGGAGTGTGCCACCACCGCCTGGCCCTCCCATACAATCTTTGTGAATGGAGATGATGGTTTGAAATTGAGACACACCTGCGCAACAGACTCCTCTTTGAATGTGCATTCCCTTGCTGGTGGCACAATTTTGGAGGAACTTTAAAAATGTTAGGAGGTGGGTTAGAAGGTCTTACCATGTCGGGTTTCCAGTCTAGCACTTCCCGTTTCTGTAACTGTGGATGCCTCCATGGCTTCCTTGCCATGGACTGAAGCCCTCTGAAACTATAAGACAAAACCGAGCTCTGCTCCCTAAAGTGGTTTGGTCACAGTGACCCAAAAGTGATCAGTCCTGGAACAGGTTCCTACCTGATGCAATTAACAGACATTTAAACCACCCTACTCTCTCAGTTATGTCTCCTCTTCAAACTTCTTTTGAATTTTAGGACAACCAAGTGATGCTTAATATAAGATTTAAAGATTATTTATTTACCAATTGTTTCTTGAAATGTATTACATTTAGTTGTGTGTGTAACACACACACACACACACACACACACACAGAGAGAGAGAGAGAGAGAGAGAGAGAGAGAGAGAGAGAGAGAGAGAAGCTTGCAGCTTTCCTTCCTTGTGTAAACTTCAGGGATCAAACTTAGGTTGTCAGACTAAGAAGACTTGGTAGCAAGCATCTTCATCTGCAGAGTCATCTTGCTGCTCCTGTTTATTACTTTATACACATGTGTGTGGGCCTGTGCAAATTTATGCACACCCTATATAAACAGGAGCCAGAAGGGGTCAGAAGAGGGAGTTGGGTCCCCAGAATGGGAGATAAGCCAGTGATTCTGAGTCTCCAGATGTGGGTGTTAGGAACTGAACCCAGGTCCTCTGCAAGAGCAGTAAGTGCTCGTAACCTTCGAGCCACGTTTCTAGCCCCCTACCCACTTAGCTTTGCAGCTTCTTCTGCTCAGTACCGAAGTGCCTCTGTCCTCGCTGCTCCATGGGTTCAAAGCAATCTACTGAGCCGAATGGTTCAACTTCCAGGCTCTTAGACCTTGCCAAGGCTCTCATTTACTCTCTAGCTTCCTCAAAGCAGGACAAATCCCACCAGTGGGTCCAAGAAAAAAATCAAAATATTAATTATGAAAACTTCAAATAAATGGAAAAGTAATGACCACTTTAACGAATCCCCATAAACCCATCACTCAGGTTTAAGGATTATCGAGACATGGCTACTGGGAGAAACTCGCCCTCAAAGTAAACCCTTGGGTTTGCAGAGCACGTCAGCCATCATCTTCAGCTGCACGCTGGACATCAAAGGCACGGGCCAAGCCCTGCATTCAGGGGTGGGGAAACATCAGTCTTCAGCCCTCTGTGGTCCCAACTCTGAGCACTCTAGAGGGGTGCATGGGGTGAGAGTGGGGGAATGGGTCTCTGTGGTGTGCCACAGAATTCAAGAATAGCTCCATCTTCTTTTAAACAGATTTATTTATTTATGTGTTTGTGTGAGTATATGCCATGTATGTGTGGGTGTCTGTGGAGGCCAGTAAAAGGGCACCAGGTCCCCTGCAGCGGGAGCAATGAGCAGCTGTGAACCACCAATATGGATGCTGAGGACAGAACCCTGAGCTTTGGGAAGACCACGGAGCTCTCTTGAGCTCTCTCTCTCTTTTAAAAATTATATTTTCTCTGTTTTTTTATATTTAAAGATTCATGTATTTATTATTTTATGTGTATAAATATTGTGTATGTTTGTTCATGTACTATATGTATGCCTGGTGCCCTTGAAGGTCAGAAGAGGGTCACTAAGATCTCCTGGGACTGGAGTTATGGATGGTTATAAACTGCCATGAGGGTGCTGGAATCAACCCAGGTCCTTTGGAAGAGCAGATAGTAATCTTACCCTCTGAACCATCTCTCCAGCTCCAGAACTCAGTTTTTTTTTCAAAAACACCTTGCCGGAAAGTGGTTGCACATACCTTTAATCCCAGTACTCGGGAGGCAGAGGCAGGTGAATCTCTGGAAGAACTGGGATCTTGCCAGCTTCCAAGGCAGAAGTTCTTAACCTATGGGTTGCAACCCCTTTGGGGTTGAATGCCCCTTTCACAAGGGGTCACCTAAGACCATCAGACAGCACGGGTGTTTACATTATAGTTCATAGCAGTAGCAAAATTGCAGTTACAAAGTAGCAACAGAAATAATTTTATGGTTGGGGGTCACCACAACATGTGGAACTGGATTAAAGGGTCTGCGGCATTGGGAAGGTTGAGAACCACTGCTCTCCTTCATGGTTTTCCCAGAACTGCTTGGATTACAGAGATGAAGATGAAGGGAAACTCCAGCTACCCTAGGACAGTCGTCTTGGAAGCACCTGGTGACAGCATGTCTGAACACGGGAATGATGGGGGAGCCAGCGGGGCTGTGGAGTAGTGTCTTTGCTGTGTCTCTGGGGTTAGATCATTACAACACTAATACTACAGTGACTTGGATGAGGTCAACACAAAGACTCAGGCTGTGAGAGGGACTGTGGACTGGTAAACATGGCTTCCAGGATGTCTTCAAAGTAATCATACTCCATTCTTCGGTAGTGATTTTAGTCACAGACACAATGGCCACTAAGCAAGTTTTAAACTTTTTGTTTGTTTGTTTTTCAAGACAGGGTTTCTCTGTGTGACAGTCCTAGCTGTCCTGGATCTTACCCTGTAGACCAGGCTGGCCTCAAACTCACAGAGATCGCCTGCCTGTGCTTCCCAAGTGCTGGAATTAAAGGTGTACACCACTGCCACCCGCCTTTAAACTTTTTTTTTAAAGAATAAGAGAAAAAAAGATAAAGAGAGAAGGAAGGGAGAGAGTGGAAGAAAGTGAAGGGGGCGGGGAAGTGAGCATCACAAGGTGTGTGTTTTGAGTCCAGAAGGAGTCACACTGGGTAGACGAGAGGGTGCTATGCTAGAGGGTCCACTTTGGGGTGATTTTCTGCACTCAGCACACATTGAAAACCAGCAAGTTTGGGGTCACAGTGGCTCATGCCTTTCCCAGTATTCAGGAGGCAGAGGCAGGCAGATCTCTGAGCCTGAGGCCAGCCTGGTCTATACATCGAGTCCAGGACAGCCAGGGCTATGCAGAGAAACCTTGTCTCAAAAAAACCAACAGAAGGCCGGGCAGTGGTGGCGCACGCCTTTAATCCCAGCACTTGGGAGGCAGAGGCAGGCGGATCTCTGTGAGTTCGAGACCAGCCTGGTCTACAAGAGCTAGTTCCAGGACAGGCTCCAAAACCACAGAGAAACCCTGTCTCGAAAAACAAAAAAAAAAAAAAAACCCACAAAACAAACAAACAAACAACAAAACTCCCAGTAAGTTGTGTTTCGTGGGAACCTGGAAACCATATTCAGTTCCTCTGCTCTTCTCTGTCTTGGAAGAGCTCCTGCAAGCCAGGAGCATGTTCTTTTTTTTTTTTTTTAATTGATTTTTATTGAGCTATACACTTTTCTCTGCTCCCCTCCCTGCCTCTCCCCTCCCCTTCAACCCTCTCCAAAGGTCCCCATGCTCCCAATTTACTCAAGAGTTCTCATCTTTTTCTACTTCCCGTGTAGATTAGATCCATGTATGTCTCTCTTAGAGTCCTCATTGTTGTCTAGGTTCTCTGGGATTGTGATTTGTGGGCTGGTTTTCTTTGCTTTATGTTTAAAAACCACTTATGAGTGAGTACATTTGGTAACTGTCTTTCTGGGTCTGGGTTACCCCACTCAAAATAATGTTTTCTAGCTCCATCTATTTTCTTGCAAATTTCAAGATGTCGTTATTTTGTTCTGCTGTGTAGTACTCCATTGTGTAAATGTACCACATTTCAGTAGCGTGTTCTTGTAGTCTTAACCCAAACACCAGTCTTCCTTGCCCTACACCTACTTATATTGTGATGGTTGCTTCTAGAATGAGACTCACGGGGGAGCTCAAGAGTGAGATGTGACAAGTGACCTAATGAGGACCTGGTTCATTAGTCTAACAATAAACAGGATAATAGAGGGACGTCAAGTTTCACTCTCTCTAATAACTGTCTCAGGAACCACCCTGAACCTGTGATCACAGGTAAAATATAAACCTCTCCTGGACCCCAGGACTATTCATTTGATGTGGACCGGCCCCTGAATCCAGAGGACGAACTATGGGCCTGGTGAGGAAAAAATTAAAAAGAACTGACCCTGGGTTGACACTCCAGGCTCAGCAAACCCTGGAGAGAACTTAGAACTTGATGGCTGGCCCTGCAAACCCTCTGTGGCTGGAGTGAGGATGACCCACAGCCTGGGACCACGGCCTTGGTGACGCAGAGATGCCTGGCAGGGTTGCAGACCGACCGGCAGGTGGTGCTGTTGAGTATACGTTGCCCGCCGGGATAAGACTCTTCCAACCGGGCGCCGCCGCTACCCACCCAGATCGCACCCAGCTAGGGGAGAGATTTGCCCTGTGGCCTGACATTTGGGTTGTTGCTGCCGTGACCTCGAGCCTGGGAAGGACGGAGTCAGCTGTAGGTCTTGGCAGAGTCTTGGGAAGCAGTCATTCCACCCCACCTTCCTCCGGTGCCCGCTTCCAGGAACCCGGGCTCGGGCTAGCTAGCCCGGCGGTCTGGAGGCGGAGGCGTTCCCAGAAAACCACGCTGGCCGCCCAGGCTGTGTTTTCCTCCATTTCCTACCTCCGCCAGCTCCGACGACCTCGGGCGCCTCCACCCTGCAGCCAAGCCCATCCTCTAACCCTTTGGCAGGCCCTCTTCCCAGCCTCAGCTCAGAGAAAGATTGGTTGCGAGATCCAGGTGCCTTCGGGTAGGCACAGAACATTTCAGACAAACTTAAGCTGCAAGGGTCTGAATCCACTCAGACAGAGCAAGACCTGGCCGTCTGTCCTCTCGGCTGTTTTTCTCCATGGATTGAGACTGAGGAACAGTCCTCTTTGTAACCCAAGAGTGCAGGACAACCAAAGGACCTCCATAGTGACTGGGGATCCTGAGGATAACTGCACCTGCCCTTGACTTCCTAAAATCCCCACGCTCTGGGTGATTTAGGACCCTGTTTCTATTGAGGTGCCCTCTCTCGTTGCTTTACTTCAATGCAGAACCGGCCCTGGAAAGCCTTCTCAGACCCTAGATCAAGGCAAATGGTCCTGAGGCAGTTCAGGACCTGTTTTTCTGGTAGCCACAGGGCCTGGCTCAGGGCAGCATTCTCCTGGTGTGGTGGGGGCAGCACTAGGGAACAAAGAAAGTAGCTCAGCTGATTGCTGGGACCCTCTTCTGTTTTCTTTTGTTTGGATCCAGGTTTCTACACACATCCTGTGTGACCCAGGATGACCCGGCTAAGTCACTGCCCCGTCCCGTGCCTCCATTTCCCTTCTGCCTGGTCACGATGGTCCCTTCCTGAGTGAAGGTTAGGAAATAAACGTTTTGAGCTCCAAGAACAACCGTGGAAGGGGAGAAAGGCCAGTGTCTTCCCAGCCTTCTCTCCGGAGAACCTGGAAGGCTAAAGCTTAGGGTAAGGAAGTAGCACGCACCTCTGGGGAGACCAGGGCACTGACAACCCCTCTGGTGCATCCAAGGGCTCTGAGAAGGGCAGTACACAATGGCAGCCTAGTGAGAACAGGGCAGCCTGGCCTCTGCAGCATCACGGTCTTGGTCTGGGTCATAAAGCCTTTTTAAGCTGTCGAGACCTTTGAACAGTTGTGTCTCTGGTCCAGGCCTTTCACCACTGACAGGATCCTTGCCAAACCCAGATCTGAGGGAAAAGCCGAGAAAAAGGACCCTCTCTAACCCTCATTCTGGTCCTAAGAGCCCCCAGTGCTCTGATATCCTGACACATTTTTCTAGAACTATCTATCTATCTGGAGGCAAGTAATAGAATCATTGTGGACACTTTTCCTTACTTATTTTGAAAGTCTGCCTTGCCCAGCATCAAACTGAGAGTCTGCCTCCAGCTGGTAGTTTCTCAAAATGGGGTGCAGAGGAGGCTAATCTCTGGAAGGGGGGGTCTCTCAATCCCAGCCCTCCACCCACCCTCTCTGCTTCAGGAAGCTCTGAGCCCTGCCAGCTAGGGAACCCATTCATTTTCTCTGCCTGCTCAGTCCTTACATGACCTTATAGGGAGAGGCTGAGAACTTTGCAGAGGCCAGGCCTGCCAAAGGAACATGCTAGAGAAGTACCTGGGCACCCCACCGAGTATGCAGACTCGGGCCATGAGTCTCCACCTCTTCAGTGCCCAGGTTTAATAACGTGCTTTGTAACCAGGTGGTAGTGGTGGCACATGCTTTAATCCCAGTATCTAGGAGGCAGAGCAGGGTAGGTCTCTGAGTTTGAGGCCAGCCTGTTCTACAGAGTGAGTTTCAGGATAGCCAGGACAACACAGAAAAACCCTGTCTCGAAAAACAAACAAAAACCAACATGATTTGTACTATTCTCTTTCTTGTCTTAAAATAATGTTCGTAGACAATATACTCTGCCCACCCTTTATTTTTTGTTTTTATTTTATGTGTGGGTGTTTTGCCTACATGTCTGTCTGTGCACCACTTGTGTGCCTGGTGCCTACAGAGGCCAGAAGAGGCTGTGAGGTCCTCTACAACTAGAGTTACAGAGGGTTGTGAACTGCCATGGGAGTGCTGGGAATTGAACTCAGGTCCTCTGGAAAAAAAAGCAGTCAGTGCTCTTAACTGTTGAGCCGTCTCTCCAGCTCTCATCCTCCCCTTAAGAAGGGTCATCTGTTGGGCTGGTAGGAACATAACTGTTCACTTAGAGAGAGCTGGCAGGATGGCTCAGCTTGTAAAGGTACTAGATGCCAAGCCTGAAGACCTGGGTGTAATCCGCATGACCCACGGGGTGAAGGAAAGACGCTGTGACATGCACGTGCGTGCGCACACCCACACTCACACCCATACTCACACACACACACTCACACACACTCACTCACACACACACACTCACACACTCACACACACTCACTCACACTTTCACACTCACACTCTCACACACTCTCACATACTCACACACACTCACACACACTCACTCACACACTCATTCACACTCATTCACACTCACTCACACACTCACTCACACACACTCACACACACTCTCACACACTCTCACACTCACACACACTCACTCGTACTCACTCACACTCACTCACACACACTCACTCACACTCACACTCACTCACTCACTCACACTCTCACACACTCACTCGTACTCACTCACACACTCTCACACACTCTCTCACACTCACACACTCACACACACTCACACTTTCATACTCACACTCACACACTCACTCACACAAACTCACACTCACACACACTCACTCATACACACCCACTCACACACACTCACA
Organism: Microtus ochrogaster; assembly: GCF_000317375.1. NCBI lineage: Eukaryota > Metazoa > Chordata > Mammalia > Rodentia > Cricetidae > Microtus > Microtus ochrogaster. The sequence continues at coordinate 65,848,055 of NC_022030.1, forward strand.
CACACTCACTCACACACACACTCACACACACTCACTCACTCACACACTCACTCACACTCACACACTCATTCACACACACTCATTCACACACACTCACTCACACACTCTCACACTCACACACTCATTCACACTCATTCACACTCACTCACACACACACTCTCACACACTCATACACACTCACTCACACTCACTCACACACTCACACACTCTCACACACACTCATTCACACTCACTCACACACTCACACACACTCTCACACACTCTCACACTCACTCACACACACTCACACACACTCATTCACAC